>NW_017671013.1:80293-170293 GCF_001879085.1 Nicotiana attenuata
GAACTTGCCCCGTGTGTTTTCAAAGCGAAATAGTAGTTTATTCAGTCTAGGAAGTGATATAGGCATTTCTTTGTTGAGCCAGATATGTATATTTTACCCGCCTAATTATTATGTATCGTAGTTAACCCCTTTGAGCCTGTAATCCTGTTTCTTTGGCAACCACATTACAAGCCTTACCCATTTGTTTGAATTAACCATCTATTTGAACCATTGTAACCTCTCATGAGCACTTGAATTGTTTATGAACTTTGTAAAAGTTAAAGTGTGGGGTGGTTGGTTTGGCTTTTGAGCGGAACTAATGAAATAAGGAGAAAGGTGCACTGTTTTGAAAAAGGAAGAGCCACTTGAATTGAAAAAAAAATAGTTGGATTGTTGGTAAAAAAAAAAATTCTTGATAAGTGGTGGCTCTTGATGTAAGTGTGCTTAAAGAAGTATGTGGTAATATAAATTGATGTGAAGGTGGAGTTTTGGTTTGACATAAGTATGGGGTTTAAATGTTAAAATGTATGTATTCAAGTGCTTAGGGAGGTGTAGTCACTCTTATATCTAAATGTATCCTACCCGTCCCGTAGCCTACATTACAACCAAATAAAGTCCTAATTGATCCAAGATTGAATGAGCTCGATTAGTGGAGTAGTACACTACGGGCAAGCTTATGGTGCATCTTTTGTGGCATATGAATGTTATTTCTGAGAGTGAGTGAATTCTTTCTATCATGAGTTCCTAAGTGTTCTTAAATTTTATTGTGTGGAACTAGTCTCTTTTGTTGTGTGAGGGCACTTGATTCATGAAGGAAAGGTAATGTCAGTGACCTCTATGTTAGAGTAAGTGGGTGAGTTGTGAATAACGTGTGGTACTTGTGAGTCAAATCTTGAGGTGAAGATGTTACGCTTTTGTGCTTAGTCTATTTTAAATACTCTTGGTGTGATGAGTTAGGAGAATTGTTTAAAAAGGTCGTGTCTATAAAAAAAATGTAGTTTGATTGCTCGAGGACGAGCAATAGTTTAAGTGTGGGGTGTTGATGATAGGCTATAATTGCATATTTTAGTCGCTTATTACACTCGAATTTACTGCACTTTAGTTGAGTTTGCGCTTTAATCGCTAGTGTTTTGCACTAATTGTGTGTTTTATGTCTTGTAGGAGTGATTCCGAGCTATATAGATGTTATGGAATGAATTTAAGTGATTTGAAGCTTTGAAGTCAGAGTAAAATCTCAAGGAATTAAGCCGGGATCGTGTTCGGGGGTCAAATTTGATAATTAAGTACGAACGAAGACTTGAGGAGGCATATTGCACACTGTCTAGTAAAATAGACATAACTTTTTGCTCAGGATTCCATTTGGGCTCCACAATATATGGTTAGAAAGCTAACTCAAAGAGATACAACTTTCATGTTTTACGTTTTTCCAAATTCCAAATGGAACAAGGTGAAAAACCGCGGTTCCACCGCGACCGCGGCAGAACCGCGGTAGAAGATGGTCGCGGACAACTGAAGAATCAGAGGGCATGTTTGGCCGCAGTTCCACCGTGACCGCGGCAAAACCGCGGCAGGAGGCGGAAATTTCATGGACTTATGTGCAAAACACGGGATTTTAAGCCCTAAACCCTATATTAAACCAAGGAAGCCGGCCAAGAAAGAGAGGGGATATATTTTGGACACAAATTAGACCTAAGGAGGCGAGGAGGCACTACTTTAGGGTTAGACAACACCCTTGGAGGCAAGAACACATTGGGAGCAAGGCGGAGAACTCTTCTATGAGTTTTTCCTTCCTCTTCCTATTTTTCATTGTTGGTTATGACTTTTAGTATTGTAGTTTTACATACTATTATGAATAGCTAATTTGTTATCTAGAGTTTGATAGAACCTTTTGTAGGATAAATTCTTGTTATGTTTTTATATAATTGAGCCATAGCTTTTCTCTATTTGTTCAACTACATTTATATTGGGGTTGGTTGAAGAGCTCTCAATTAGCTGTGCCTATTTAGTATGCATAACTCGGGAGAGAGTGCATATTTAGGTAATTGTTGAACAACACCACTCCCAGAGTATATGAGGGATCAATAACCGAGGGTCTAAAGGTGGGATTAGGGATAACGAAGCCGTGGGTGCGATTTGAAGTGAGCTGTATTAAAAGCCAGCTAGCGTAGCTCGGGAGAGTGCGTCTAGTAAATTGTCGTAATTACTCGGGAGAGATTTACGGTAATAAGAGTGCTCATGATCGGTAGAGAATACTTAGGCGAAATTATAGAAGACATAGCGGGAAGAATTCCGACAATAGGGAAAATCATAACTCTAGACCTCCTTAATCTTTTCTCTAACCCTCAGTATCGTTAGTTGTTAATTTACTATTTTAATTTATTAGTTAATTAGTTAAACACAAGAATCTTAATATCTATAAGTTAGGAATTGTTCAAGCTTGTCTTCTTGGTGATAGTGAACAGCTGTAGCTAAACCTTAGTTCTCTGTGGGATTCGACTCCGGACTTGTAAACCGGATTATATTTGCAGCGACCGCTTAGTCCTTTTTATAAGGCATAGTTGGGCGTGATCAGTGCTAGAAATCCTCGAGTATTAGGATATGCCGCATCACATAAATAGTACTTATCTGTCATCAAAAGAAAAGGTTAAATGCATATAATAAACACCTTAACTTATTATTTCAGAATAGTTTTATAAGTTGTATCACTTACTATAAGGAGGAAATGAAAAGTCATTATCTGGATTAGATGCGATCTCTGTTAGAACACGTGCATCAAGTGCTACCCCTTCCCATCCAGCATAAATATAAGTGAAGACCATGTTAAAATCACATATAGCTAAAACATTCTGATAACATTTACCCTTTCCTCTTCCTCTGTAAATAATTTGTTGATTAGCTGGAATAACTGCATGTACTAATGTCCCATAGAGTGCACCTATTGCTCCCTGCAAATAAAAATAATAATTTTATGTTAACAGTTATGAATTCTTTTCTTACGAACTTATAGAATAATTTTATAGCACATACTACCTTAAAAAAATTTCGTAACTTTGTATGAGCACCGGGCATTTGTGGATTTGAATCAGATATTGTAGATGATATCATCTCTTTTGCAAATAACATCATTGCTTCAAGAACCTCATGAAAATATTTATGAACTGTTTGCGAAGAATGTTGAAATCTTCTCTTCATAATCACAAAACGCTCATTATGACCTATAATGGTCAGAAATATTGCTATCTTTTCTTCGACGGAAATATGTTTGCTGTCTATAAGCCATCCTTTATGTCTAAAATATTGACATAGCCGAACATATGCATCACGAGACATGCACATCAAATCTAAACACTGTCGACTAGAGCCGGACAACAATTCTTGTGTGTACTTTTCACCAGATAAAGATGATGTTAAATCTTTATTTCTTTGGATATTCTTGAGTCTAAAATTATTTTTACACCAATACAAGCTCATCAATGCTAATACTTTATCCTCAATGTCCATGTCTAAACTATTGTAACAAAGAGAATGTGTAATACACAATAATAAGCATACCACATTATGTATTTGAAAAATATAAAAAGTTACATGACCAAAATAATTTAATTAGTAAAACAATACCATGCACGTCAAATATACTACAAATAAGACATTTTAAATAGGTATATCACATATTAAAAATGTTCCACGAGCATAATATTTTATTAAAAAATTAAATAAGCATAATCGATAATAGATGGAAAAAACAAAGAAGGTTCCATATTATTAACATCTAATTAATAATCTAGCTAATCAGAAAAATCAACTAAGCCCCCATTTTTTCCCCTTGGCCTTAATCCAATTCTCTAATTTGTCGACCTCAGTAATGTTCATCCATGCTTTTCCGTAGCTGTCACCTTCGCAAAGTATACTAACAGTTGCACTGTATAATGGTTCTTCCCATCCAAGTTCTTCTAGTTTTACCATACACTCTTCAATGTCGGGACAGCTATTTTTTTTAACCAATAACTCTAATGCAATACTCATCTTCTCTTCAATGTCCAATTGAGACGATGCGGATATTTTTTCTTTCCCAAAGGTTTCTTTTCAATTGGAACTGAAGACTGGATGGATAATCAGTAAGAGCTCCATCATTCTTATTACCAACTAGATCTTTGACGTTATCAAGTGTATCTACATCTATTGCAGTAGATACTGAAGATACACCAGGGCGGGGGTATGTACAGCTTGGACTCCAACCATTAATTCATGTTGTTGTAGAACCCTCAAAAAGTTTTGTACAAAGATCTGGGAATGGTAGAGGCGAAGTCTTCAATGCCTTTTCTTTTGGATGAGCCTATAATAAAGAGATTTTTTAATATGCACGTCAAACTTTTTTCTTTATAGAAAATAAAAGGAAAAGTTAAATTACTTGATAATGAACTAACCTTTATATACTCATCCCACTCACTATTAGACATTAGAATGGTATTGGTTGTTAGGTCAGAAATATTGCCGGTCTTTTTGGTTATTGGCAACCAAGCTTGATACTTTTCTTTTAGATAATCATAACGATTCTTCATCTGCTTTTGCATGACACTAAAGCCATGAGTAGTCTCCAAAACTAGTTTAACTTTGTTCCATGAATCTGCCTTTAAACTACCTCCAAGTCTTCCGTTTAAGGATAAATCTTGAATACAACTTTCTAAAAAGGTTTTTACTACATCTATATTTTTCCAACTCGCTCTTGAATTTTCACTAGATTGTTCCATAGCTGAAATATAAAATAATAATGATTATCGAAAATGAACTGATGAGGCAAGAGTGCACTTTTAGACTGTTACATGTTCATGTTATACTTGGTCATGGTAGTATGATAAAGAACTGGAATCCATATATATGTTTATTTGACCAAATTTGAGTTATCGGCCTAAGATGAATTAACTATATGATGACTCACAGTATCACACTGCCAAATGATAACTATAAGAAAATTAGACAATACTATGATGTAAATTATTATGTACTTCTAGCCATCTTAACTACTAGTAACTGATGGTTCAATATTCTTAACACAGGATTATTATATTGTCTGTACCCTGCTGGTGCAGAAACTATATTGTAAAAACAAATAAAGGATGAGCCAACTGAGAAAGGGAAAGACACAATAATGAAAGCAAAAAGAAGTAGAGAGTGTTAGCGAGAAGCTTCACAACACCCTCATGAACTTGATATGTGAGTACTCATCAGAGTGCCGACTATGGGTTCGGCTGAACCCAGTAACTTTGATTAAAACTGTGTATTTATCTTAGAAAGTTCATTGAATATGTACAAATTACTAATTTAGAACCCAATAACTTAAACTTAAAACTATGTATCAATTATTATCTAATTTGATACAGTTAAGACTAGCAATCCCTCCCAGAAAACATGGATTTGAGACCATGATCATCTTAATGGCTATGCTAATCATGGGAAGCCTTCTACTGCTTTGGAATTTTTTCAAAGCTTATTGATGTGGAAAAAGTGATAAGTATCATCATAGTTACACAAACACCAACACTGACCTAAGCAAAAGCAGTAATACATCAAAAAAATATCAAACCTACTCCTCTATAAAGCACAATATGAAGAAACATTCATCAAGACTTCAGAACAATAACACAAACCCAAAAGTGGAAGCTAAATAAGAAGTTGTTGACACTCAATGATCTGTTTCAGCAATCACAATCAAAATTATGTCAAATAAAAGCATACACCCTAATTCTAGAATCACCAACCCTCATCCCTACACGCCCTTATTAATATGGTGCTTAATTCAGTTAAAAAATCATATAACACACAAGTATATATGACTCGGCTACTCCATTCGGGATGCAGGGGAAACTGTTATATCTTACAATATTTTTCTTTAACATAACTAATAAAAAAATATCAAACCTACTCCTCTACAAAGCACAATATGCAGAAACATATTTCAACAGTGACCAACAAAAATACTACTTGAGATCTTGAAACTCATACAAGTATAATTTTTACAAAATAATAGGCAAGCTTATTGCTAATTTCATAAAATAATAGCAAAATACTTTCTAATGGTCAGAATCTTACCTGTTCAAGAGAAAAAAGAATTGAATAGCCGATGATAAATGGAGAGTGAGAGAGAGAGAGAGAGGCGTGAAACTTTATGCACGGAAGATGAAGAAGAAAGCGTGGAATTTGCTAAAATATAGCCTTATTGTTGAGTGAATAGTTGTGAAATTTGCTGCGGGAATAATTGGGAAAATCACGTTTACCGTATTTTTAATAAGAGTGTACTGTGGGTCGGGCCCAGCCCGGAACCGGCCCAAGACCGCGGGCCAAACGGGCCAAACGGGCCTAATGGGCTGGTCTCAGTGGCCGGTCCCAAATGGTGCATTAAACCCGTAGCGGGTCGGTCCTACACAAATAGCCCACGAGCCCGGGACCGGCAGGCGGGCCTGGGCCGGTTCAACCGGGCCAAACGGTCGTCAACGGCTATATTTTAAAAAAAAAATTTAAAAAAATGACCTACGGTCAGATTTTAAAATCTAGTCGTTGGCCATCAAAAAATAGCCGTTTGGGAGTTTAAAAAATAGCTATTTGGCCCCCAAACTTTATTTTAACCCCGAACTTTATATAATTACACTTTTTCCCAATTCTCAACTATAAATACCCCCTCATTCTTTCATTTTTACTCACAAACATTTTCCAGTTCTTGCAAGGATGGCTCGGGATATTTTATGTATTCAAGCTTCAACAGTGGCATCAGAGAGCGCTTTCAGTCAAGCAAGACTTCAAATAGGTGATCATAGAGCGTCTATGAGGGAGAGCTTGGAAAAATCAGTACTCTTCAAAGATTGGATCCACTCGGAAAGAAGAAATTTTGGACTTGCAGAATCACAATCGGAGATAGATGAAGCTTATGAAGAAATGATAGGAACTTGCGGAGGATGTTGCTTCGCCAGGAAGCGGCGATGAACAAGCTTCTTTTCCGCCACCACCAACGGAACTTCCTCCGAACCTTGAAGGATTTATGAAATTTGTTAGAGATACTATGTAGATTATGGTGTAACTTGTACTTTGGCACATCTTCTTTAGTTTTTTTTCCTTTTAATAGTGGTATTAGCACCTTGTTGTGCTCATTCCATTGGGGGGAGGAAGACTAAGAAAGATATTGCCATTTTTGTTAATGTCGTAATAATAAAAATTATAAGACATTCCCTTGAATATCTCTTTGCAATTTCTTTTTGTGTTTAAATTTGACTCTTTAGAAGATTTAACATACAATTCTATATAAGCTATAATATATTTACAAGAAATTATATAAGGAAATATATATACATAACATACTATATATACTACATAATATATATATATATATATGTGTGTGTGTGTGTGTGTGTGTGTGTGTGTATATCTAATACATATAAGCTATATATAAGATATATTTAATTTTTTGAAATGGTGGGCCCCACTGACCGTTGCCAACGGTCATATTGCACAAATAGCCTATTTTTTTTAACACTTTTTCAATTTACAAAACTAACCTTCTCTAAAACTATAAATATCTCCCCCCCCCCCCGCCCTTCTTCATTTCTTCACTCAATACTCATTTCTCAATCTAAATTTCTCTCATTCTCTCAATCTCCAATTTTTAAGACTTCAAGTCTCAATCTCAAATTCTCAAATCTCAAGTTAAATCATGCCTCGTTCGGAAAGAGTGCGCTCATTTGTTTGGCAACACTTTGAGGTGCTAGAAGAAAATGAAGAAGGTCAGAAATTAAAGTGCAAGAACTGTGGTCAAGTCTTAAATTTTCGTTCAGAGTCTGGCACAGGCAGTTTAAGGAGGCATATAAAGTATTGTCTTGAGCGTCATCCGGAAATTCGTACTTAAGATTTTTCGACAATTTGTGTTACTTTAAAATTATTAGACGTATGTATGCTTAATGTTTTAGTTTGTTAGATTAATTTGAAGCATTATTAATTTATTATGTATGAAAATTTAGTTTTACTACTTTTTTTTAATTTACTTTTTAAATGCAAACTTTAATATATAATTATATATACATACTATACATATTATATATACTATATATATATTTATATAGCTATGTATAAGCAATTTATATTAGTATATACATATATAGTTTACAAGAAATTGCCTTAGAAAAAAACAAATTTAAAAAAATAGCCCGGAACGAAAAAACCCGTTAGGCCCGTGGGCCCGGCCCATTTAGCCCGGGACCACGTGGGCGACCGTCGTGGGCCGGTTCCACCCATTGGAACCGTGAAGCCCGGGACCGCCAAAGACCGGCCCGTCTAAGCCCGGGACCGTTTGGCCCGGCCCGTTTGGCCCGTTTAGGCCCGGGCCCGGCCCAGAATACAGCCTTAGTTTTTAAGAGTGTGAGCGCTATTAGGACTTTGTTGTGGATCTGTTTTGGTCAGATGCATTCAGACTTATTAAGAGGTTTTAAAAGAGAAAAAACAAATAGACTTAATAGGCTGGATCTGAATAAGTAGGGTTAAGATCTAAAAAAACAAATGCACTTAATGGGCTGGATCTGAACGATTAAGATTCAGACCTCCATTAAATGCAAATAAATGAGGCCTAAGCCCTGCCTCCCTAATTACATAAAGCTAAGCACTGCCTTCAATTGCATGAGACAAAGCCCTGTCTCCTTTTCTTGCATGACGCTAAGCATTGCCTCCCTAATTGCATAAGGCTAAGCACTGCCTTCCACTGATTGAGACTAAGCATTGTCTCCTCTTCTTGCATGAGGCTAAGCCCTGCCTCCTCAATTGCATAAGGCTAAGGCCTCATTTATTTATTTTTAAGATTAAGACGTCTAAATCTGAATACACATCTGAATATCAAGATGTGTATTAAGATTATGACATCTGAATCCGAATACACATCTAAATATATTAAGATGTGCATTAATATTTGAATACTAGAAATTAAGACTGTTAGATATTTAACATCTGAATGCATAAAATTTATCTTTATTTGAAAAATAATAAACATAAAATTCAAATAAAATACTAACTAATCTAATATTCTATCAATAAGATATATAATTTTTTTAAATTATGATAGTTGTTGGTGGTGATAGCTAACGGGTGAATGCCGACTAGAGGCTGTGGTTGGTGGTAGTTTTGGTTGATTATAGTGGTTCATGCTAGTAGCTAGTAATGATTGGTAGTGGTGGCGATTATGATTGAGGATGGTGGTGGTGGGTGATGATAGTTAATAATGGCGGGTGGTGGTTTGTGATTGAGGAAGGTGGTGGTAGGTTATAATGATGGGCGGTGCCGGCTGTGGTTGTTAATGGTGATGGGGTGGTTGGTTGTGGTAGTTAAGGTGGAAGTGTTGACTGTGGGTGAGAATGATGGTGGTCGGAGTGGTGAGATGGTGGATGGTGATGGTCGATAATGGTGGCGGCTATGAGTGAGAATGATGGTGGCGTGCTGGTGGTGGTGGTGGTGGTGCTTGAGTATAGTGGTGGTGGCATGGTGGTAGTTGATAATGGTAGGCGGTGGCGGCAGTTAATAATGGATATGTGATAGCATCTTAATGAAATTAAGTCTCTGTTATAGATATTAATCATACAGACCTATTCAGACCCATTAAGTGGTTGTGAAGTAAAAAAACAAACATACTTAATGATTAAGATCTGAACAATTAAGATTCAGACATTAAAAACAAACGCACTTAATGTGTGAGATCTGAATGATTAAGATTCAGACCTCCATTAAGTGCAAACAAATGAGGCCTAAGCACTGCCTTTCCTTGCATCGAGACTAAGCATTGTCTCCCCATCTTGCATGAAGCTAAGCATTGTCTCCCTAATTGCATAAGGCTAAGCACTGCCTTCCATTGCATGAGACTAAGCATTGTCTCCCCATTTTGCATGAGGCTAAGCCCTGCCTCCCTAATTGCATAAGGCTAAGCACTGACTTCCACTGCATGAGACTAAGCGTTGTCTCCTCTTCTTGCATGAGGCTAAACCCTGCCTCCTCAATTGCATAAGGCTAAGCACTGCCTTCCATTGCATGAGACTAAGCATTGTCACCTCTTCTTGCATGAGGCTAAGCCATGCCTCCCTAATTGCATAAGGTTAAGCTCTGCCCTTCCTTGCACGAGACTAAGCATTGTCTCTCCTTGCATAACCATAGAGACTGCGTTGTTCAAAACCTTGTATTATTCTCTTCTCTCGGGGCTATGCTCTGCCCCCCCCCCCCCATCCGACCTTACACAGGACTAAACTCTGTCTTGTTTCATCTCAAGCATCATGTCTTTCCATCTCATGGGCTAAAGCATAGCCGAATTTTCCGAAGGCGTCATAGTCCGAAGGCATCATCCTCATAGCCGAAAGACACCATGTCATGGTCCGAGGACCTGTCAATATTGCACATTATTCAAAGGCGTCATGGTTCAGAGGCACCATTCTCATGGCCCGAGAACATCATTTCATGGCCTGCGGATCCCTTATCTCACGACTCATGGCCCAGGACATCATGGTCTAAGGACATCATCCTCACCGTCCGAAGACAATCTTCATGGTCCAAAGGAGATTTGCATCATATTTAAATTCCCTAAATAGCCTATATATATTTGCGTACATCGTGTTTTATGTTTTGCAGGTAATCCAGGAAATAACCGTTCTTCAAACATGAGCAACCTTCGCTTCGGTTTCCGCTCACATCATTCATACCCTGCCGTAATTTCAAACTACCGACTCTCATCAATCACTCACCTTTCTCTATGGCTATTCAGATACTTACTCTATAACACATTTGTTACGTTTCAGATTAATATTCATAATGCCTCATAAACCCATCCGATATTACCCTTCCCAAAAGAACCACTTTTAAAACGTACAACCATTCCTATAACAACTCCATCGGTTTCGTTCACCGTTGGATTCAGAACTACACATGGCCTGATACTGTAAAACTATAATGACCCAGCCAGTCGTTTCATGTGTTACCGCTCCGTTTCCCCATTCCTGCTTCTGATTGTCTTGTTTAGCTGCATTATGTGCTATCGGGTTGGTTGGCTTGGGCTCGGAGAGGTTTTCGTAAGGTTTGAGATGCTTAGTCTCTTTTGAGTAAGCTTAAGTTGAAAAAAGTCAACCGGATGTTGACTTATGTGAAAAAGGGCTCGGGTAGCTTCGGGAGGTGATTTGGGACTTAGGAGTGTGATTGGAATGTGTTTTGGAGGTCCGGAGTAGCTTTAGGCTTGAATTGGCGAAGATGGATTTTTGGCGTCTTCTGGTTAATAGCTGAGATTTTGATATAGGGGTCGGAATGGAATTCCGAGAGTTGCAAAAGGTCCGTTTTGCCATTTGGGATGTGTGTGCAAAATTTCGGGTCATTCGGACGGGGTTTGATAGACTTTTTGATCAAAAGCGTAATTCGGGAGATTTTTGGAACCTTAGGCTTGAATCCGGTGTGATTTGGTTGATTTAATGTTGCTTGAGGTGTTTTGAAGATTGGTATAGATTTGGATAGTGGTGTGTGACTGGTTTGTGCTTTTGGTGGAGGTCCCGGGGGCCTCGGGGTGATTTCGGATGGTTGACAGAAAGTTGGGGATTGGGAGTTGGCAGTTGAAGTTGAGTTTGCTGTCATAACCGCACCTACGGCTAGGGGACCGCAGGTGCTGGCTCGCAGAAGTGCCTAGTGGGTCGCAGATGCGGAATTGGCCATGGGAGCTGGAACCGAAGAAGCGGCTTGTTGAGCGCACCTGTGGTATCGCATGTGCGAGTGTTCGATCGCAGGTGCGGTCCCAGACTTTTAAGTGAAAACCGCAGGTGCGGTGGGTTAGACCGCAGAAGCAGAAAATGGACCACAGGTGCAGGATCCCTGGGTCAGAGAGTATATATTTCACCTTCGCGATTTCCGGACTTTATTCACATTTTTAAAGCGGTTTTTGGAGCTTTTTGGGAGATTTTGAAGAGGGAATCAGAGGAAACTTCATTGAGGAAAGATTTATGAACCTAAAACTCGTTCCTGTGGTGTTATTTCATTGATTAGGCTTGAAATTCATGGAAATTTGTGGGTAAATATTGAAGAAACTAGGGCTTGGAATTGGAGACCTAGAATTTGGGATTTGAGGGGTCAATTGCGGTTGGATTTTGGTAAATTTGATACGCATGAACCCGTGGGAAGATAAGGATTCCATTGATGTTAATTTGTCGGATTCCGAGACGTGGGCCCAGGGGTCGGGTTTGGTTAATTTCGGAATTCGTGTCGTAATTTGATTATTTTCGCATGGGCTTCGTTCCCTTAGCATATTTTGATGTCATGATTCTGATTTTGGTTAGATTCGACGCGAGTTGAGGCCGAGACGAGAGGCAAAGGCATCGTGGGCTAGAGTATGGACCGGATAGAGGTAAGTAATGATTGTAAATGCTGTTCTGAGGGTGTGAAACCGCGGATATCACACCGTTGTGCTACTTTGAGGTGACGCACACGCTAGATGACGAGCGTGGGATCGTGCACCATTAGGGATTGTGACTTAGTCCGTCCCGTATGACTGTTTAACTGCATAGTTGATTGAAAACTGTTTGCTGTCATCATGTTTTGGGCGGAATGCCATATTTGGGCCTCGTGCCAACTGCTTGGACCCTTAGGGGATTTTACTACTATTTCCTCACTATTTTGACTTCGAAATTGCATTCAGTCATACTATATTCTAATATTTTTACAACTCAGCCATCTTTACTCATTTTTGATATTTTAAATAATATTTTGGGTTGAGCATCATGTTTTACTATTGCTCGTGAGGCTTGTGAGATTCTAACTGAGTAAGGCCGAGGGCCTGTGTTGTGAGGATACTATGGTATCGGGCTGCGCGCCGCAGCATGTGGTACTTATTGTGACATATGAGAGGTCGAGGGCCTGATTTATTATGCCACGAGGTGGCTTGTGATTGATATGAGGCCGAGAGCCTGTTGATTATGCCATGAGATGGCTTGTTGTTGAGCTTGGGCCGTAAGAGGCCCCTCCCAGAGTCTGTACACCCCCAGTGAGCGCGGGTACCGAGTTTGTGATGTGATATAGCCCGAGGGGCTGATGTTGTACCATGTTATTGCCCGAGGGGCTGATACGAGTGATTACGAGATAGCCTGAGGGGCTGGTTCTGTTGGTATATTGCCCGAGGGGCTGATTTGTGTTTCTATCTTTTATCCCTGTTTTCATTCACTCGTTCAAAACTGTTGAAAAGTGTTTTAAAATGGTTTACTGAAATGAGATGTGTTTTAAGAGTTTTACTGCTTTATTGCATTGTTCTGAAATATATACTGTTTTGTGGTAGCATTATGATGTGGCTTATGTGTTTTCTTACTGCTCAGCTGCCTTTACTTTTATTACTTACTGAGTTGGCGTACTCACATTACTCCCTGCACCCCTGTGTGCAGATTCAGGAGTCTCAGGTCACGCTAGCGAGGGCTGATTTGCTTCCAGCAGGCTTGTTTGGAGTTGACTAGGTAGCTGCTCGGCGTTCGCAGCCTAGTGCTTCTCCTTCCTACTTTTATTTCGTTTGTTCTAGCTTCGTATTGGACTATGTTGTCTTTTCATACTCTTAGAAGGATTTAAGATGCTCATGACTGATGACACCCCGATGTCGGGCTGTGTTGTTTCCGCATTTGTTCTATTTCACTCTATTTTGGGATTTATCACTTATTAATGACTTGATTATGAATTATTATAACTATTAATTGGTTTTGGGGGTTTGTGTCAGTTGGCCTTGCTTCGAGAGGCGCCGTCACGACCGGTTTTGGTTTGGGGTCGTGACAAGTTGGTATCAGAGCCTAGGTTACATAGGTCTCACGAGTCATGAGCAGGTTTAGTAGAGTCTCGCGTATCGATACGGAGATGTCTGTATTTATCCTCGGGAGGCTGCAGAACCTTTAGGAAAAACTTCATATTCTTGAAATTCTTGTCGTGCGAATCTGTTGATCCGAGTACTAAACTTATGTTATTCCATTCTCTCACAGGTGGTGCGGACACGAGCGACCGGTCAGGATGGACGACCACCAGTACCGCCAGTTGGGGCCACTAGACGCGGTCGAGGCCGTGGTAGGGGTAGAGGTGTAGCCCGCACAACAGCTAGGGCAGCACCTACAGATCCACCAGCCGCCCCAGTTCAGGATCAGGTCCCAGTTGTGGACTCTCCAGCAGCACCAGCTCAGGCACCAACTGTGCCCATTGTGATTCCAGGTCTTTAGGAGACTTTGGCCCAGATCTTGACCGTGTGCACGAGTCTTGCTCAGGCAGTCGCAGTTTCTACTGCCGCAGCCACTTCTCAGGCCGGGGGAGGCACTCAGACTCCCGCCGCCCGCACACCCGAGCAGGTTTTCCAGGGATTCCAGACACCGGAGGCACCACTAGCTCAGCCGGTGGCAACTGCTCAGGGTTATGTAGCCCCGGTTATGGCAGAGGACGAGCAGTGCAGATTGGAGAGGTTTGGCAGGCTCCAGCCTCCGTCTTTCAATGGTGCAGAGGGCGAGGATGCCAGGGTTTCTTGGATAGATGTCAGAGGATTCTTCGCACCGCTGGTATTTTGGAGACTAGTGGGGTCGCATTCACGACTTTCCAGTTTACGGGAGCTGCCTTCACTTGGTGGGAGGCATATGAGAGGCGTAAGCCTGTTGGTGCGGCGCCTCTTACCTAGTAGCAATTCTCCGCTCTCTTTTTGGAGAAGTATGTGCCACAGTCCCGCAGAGAGGAGCTGCGTAGGCAGTTCGAGCAGTTGCGACAGGGAGATATGACTGTGACACAGTACGAGATGAGGTTCTCATAGTTAGATCGTCATGTTATCTGGTTGGTTGCTACAGATAGAGAGAGGATCAGGAGGTTCGTTGACGGCCTCACATACGAACTTCGGATTCTCATGACCAGAGAGAGGGTGTCAAGTGCTACGTTTGAGGAGGTTGTTGATATCGCTCGTGAGATTGAGTCAGTTCGTCGCCAGGAGCGAGAGGAGAGGGAGGCCAAGAGGCCTCAAGGATCTGGTAGTTTTAGGGGTGCTCCTTCGAGGGGTCAATTTCAGCACGACAGAGGCCGCCCATTCAGGCATGCTCAGTCAGCTCGCCCAGGTTATCGTGGGGCATCATCGGGCCATGGTTCTCACGGTTCTCAGCAGGGTCATTCCTTACTCAATGCCCTTCCAGCCTAGGGTTCGTCCCGTGCTCCATCAGTTCAGGACTCTTCTACGCCAGGTGCGTCTGCTAGTCATTCTGGTGCTAGGGGTCCCCTTCAGTCCCCGTCTCCGGCACCAGGGAGTTGTTATGAGTGTGGAGAGTTGGGACATATGTGGAGGCAGTGTCCTCGTCGCCTTGGGAGTTCATCGCAGCAGAGGGGTCAGCCATCGACTTCGGCACCAGTTATATCACCATTCACCCAGCTAGCTAGGGGTAGAGGACAGTCATCTAGGGGTCGCCCAAGAGGGGTAGGTTGATCCGGTGGTAGTCAGGCCCATTTCTATGCACTCCCAACTAGACCTGATGCAGTTGCTTCAGAGGTGATTATAGGTATTGTCTCAGTTTGCCGCAGAGATGTCTTTGTGTTATTTGATCCTGGCTCTACTTTCTCTTATGTGTCATCTTACTTTGCCCATTATTTGGATACGCCCTGCGAGTCTCTCATTTCTTCTGTCCATGTCTCTACTCCGGTAGGCAATACTGTTGTGGTAGACCGTGTATACCGATCGTGTGTTGTGTCTATTGGGGGTCTGGAGACCCGAGTGGATCTTCTGTTGTTATGTATGGTATACTTCGATGTGATATTAGGCATGGATTGGTTATCTCCATGCTGGGCTATTTTGGACTGTCATGCCAAGATAGTGACGTTAGCTATGCCGGGTGTGCCACGGATTGAGAGGCGAGGTTTGTCTGATTATGTTCCCAGCAGGGTAATCTCATTCTTGAAGGCCTAGCGTATGGTTGGGAAAGGTTGTCTTTCATACTTAGCATTTGTGAGGGATGTTAGTGCATAGACTCCCAACATTGATTCTGTTCCACTTGTGAGGGATTTTCGCGATGTGTTTCCTGTAGACCTGTCGGGCATGCCACCGGACAGGGATATCGATTTTGGTATTGATCTGGTGCCGGGCACTCAGCCCATTTCTATTCCACCATATCGTATGGCACCAGCGGAGTTGAAGGAGCAGCTTCAGGAGCTCCTCGATAAGGGGTTATTCGTCATAGTGTTTCGCTGTGGGGTGCACCTGTTCTGTTCGTGAAGAAGAAGGATGGCACCATGAGGATGTTCATTAATTACAAGCAGTTGAACAAGGTCACAATTAAGAACAAGTATCCCCTGCCTCGCATTGATGATTTGTTCGACCAGCTTCAGGGGGCGAGGGTGTTCTCCAAGATTGATCTTCGCTCAGGGTATCACCAGCTAAAGATCAGGGACTCAGATATTCTCAAGACAGCTTTCAGGGCCCGATATGGTCACTATGAGTTCCTCGTGATGTCTTTTGGGCTGACCAATGCCCCAGCAGCGTTCATGCATTTGATGAAGAGCGTGTTCTGGCCTTATCTCGACTCGTTCATTATTGTTTTCATTGATGATATTCCGGTATACTCGCGCAGTCAGGAGGAGCACGCGGAGCATTTGAGAGTGGTGTTGCAGACATTGAGGGAGGAGAAGTTGTATGCAAAGTTCTCCAAATGTGAGTTTTGGCTCAGTTTAGTGGCTTTCTTGGGGCACGTGGTGTCCAGCGAGGGTATTCAGGTTGATCTGAAGAAGATAGAGGTGGTTCAGAGTTGGCCCAGACCGTCCTCAGCCATAGAGATTCGCAGCTTCCTTGGTTTGGTGGGTTATTACCGCAGGTTTGTTCAGGGATTTTCATCTATCGCATCGCCCTTGACCAAGTTGACTCAGAAGAGTACTTCATTTCAGTGGTCAGATGAGTGTGAGGCGAGCTTTCAGAAGCTCAAGACTGCCTTGACTACAACTCCAGTGTTAGTTCTGCCATCAGCTTCAGGTTTATATACAGTGTATTGTGATGCTTCAAGAGTGGGTATTGGATGTGTGTTGCTGCAGGAGGGTAGAGTTATTGCTTATGCGTCTCATCAGTTGAAGCCCCATGAGAAGAACTACCCGGTTCATGATCTTGAGTTGGATGCCATTGTTCACGCACTGAAGATTTGGAGGCATTATTTGTATGGTGTGTCTTGTGAGGTATTTACTGATCATCGTAGCCTCCAACACTTGTTCAAGCAGAAGGATCTCAATTTGAGGCAGCAGAGATGGTTGGAGCTGCTAAAGGATTATGATATTACTATTTTGTACCATCCGGGGAAGGCCAATGTGGTGGCCGATGCTTTGAGCCTGGAAGGCGGTGAGTATAGGGAGTTTGGCATATATTCATGTTGGGGAGAGACCTCTTGCAGTTGATGTTCAGGCCTTGGCCAATCGGTTCGTGAGGTTGGATATTTCGGAGCCCAGTCGGGTATTGGCTAGTGTGATTTCTTGGTCTTCCTTATTTGATCGCATCAGAGAGCGCCAGTATGATGATCCTCATTTGCTTGTCCTTAAGGACAGGGTTCAGCACGACGATGCCAGAGATGTGACCATTGGTGATGATGGGGTATTGAGGATGCAGGTTCGGATATGCGTGCGCAATGTGGTTGGTCTTCGGGAGTTGATTCTAGAGGAGGCTCATAGCTCGCGGTATTCTATTCATCCGGGTGCCGCGAAGATGTACCAGGACCTGAGACAGCATTATTGGTGGAGAAGAATGAAGAAGAACATTGTAGGATTTGTAGCTCGGTGTCTCAATTGTCAGCAGGTGAAATATGAGCATCAGAGACCGGGTGGCTTGCTTCAGCGGATGGACATTCCAGAGTGGAAGTGGGAGCGGATCACCATGGACTTCGTAGTTGGGCTCCCATGGACTTTGAAGAAGTTCGATGCTATTTGGGTGATTGTGGATTGGCTGACAAAGTCCGTGCACTTCATTCCTGTGTGCACTACCTATTCTTCATAGCGGTTGGCAGAGATATATATCCGGGAGATTGTTCGTTTGCATGGTGTCCCAGTTTCTATCATTTCGGATAAAGGTACTCAGTTCACTTCACAGTTTTAGAGGTCGGTACAATGAGAGTTGGGTACTCAGGTTGAGTTAAGCACAGCTTTTCATCCTCAGACGGACGGGCAGTCCGAGCGCACTATTCAAATATTGGAGGACATGTTGTGCGCTTGTGTCATTGATTTTGGAGGGTCATGGGATCAATTTCTACCGCTCCCAGAGTTTGCTTATAACAACAGTTACGAGTCGAGTATTCAGATGGCTCCATATGAGGCTTTGTATGGGAGACGGTGTAGATCTCCGGTTGGTTGGTTTGAGTCGAGCGAGGCTAGGCTATTGGGTACAGACTTAGTGCAGTATGCTTTAGACAAGGTGAAGCTGATTCAGGAGAGGCTTCGTACAGCGCAGTCAAGACAAAAGAGTTATGCTGACAGGAAGGTTCTGGATGTGTCCTGCATGGTTGGTGAGAAGGTTCTGTTGAAGGTTTCACCCATGAAGGGTGTTATGAGGTTTGGGAAGAAAGGTAAATTGAGTCCTCGGTTCATTGGGCCTATTGAGGTACTTCGGAGGATTGGGGAGGTGGCTTATGAGCTTGCTTTGCCACCCAGCTTGTTGGGTGTGCATCCGATATTTCATGTTTCTATGCTTTGGAAATATATTGGCGATCCGTCACATGTATTGGATGTCAGCATGGTTCAGTTAGATGATGATTTGACTTATGATGTGGAGCCAGTAGCTATTTTGGGGCGTCAGGTTCGAAAGTTGAGGTCAAAGGATATAGCTTAAGTGAAGGTGCAGTGGAGAGGTCGGCCCATGGAGGAGGCTACCTGGGAGACCGAGCAGGAGATGCGGAGCAGATATCCTCACCTATGAGGCTTTAGGTATGTTTCTTGACCCGTTCGAGGACGAACGTTTATTTAAGACCTGGTCGGTCGTTTCATGTGTTACCACTCTGTTTCCCCTATTCCTGCTTCTGATTGTCTTGTTTAGCTATATTATGTGCTATTGGGTTGGTTGGCTCGGGTTCGGAGAGGTATTGGTAAGGTTTGAGACACTTAGTCTCTTTTGAGCAAGCTTAAGTTGGAAAAAGTCAACCGAATAATGACTTATGTGAAAAAGGACTCGGATGTGAATTTTGATGGTTCGGACAGCTACGGGAGGTGATTTAGGACTTAGGAGTGTGATTGGAATGTGTTTTGGAGGTCTGGAGTAGTTTTAGTCTTGAATTGGCGAAGATGGATTATTGGCATCTTCCGGTTGATAGGTGAAATTTTGATATAGGGGTCGGAATGGAATTCTGGGAGTTGCAGTAGGTCCGTTGTGTCATTTGGGATGTATGTGCAAAATTTCGGGTTATTCGGACGGGGTTTGATAGACTTTTTGATCAAAATCGTAATTTGGGAGATTTTTGGAACCTTAGGCTTGAATCCGATGTGATTTGGTTGATTTGATGTTGTTTGAGGTGTTTTGAAGATTGGTATAGGTTTGGATAGTGGTATGTGACTGGTTTGTGCTTTTGGTGGAGGTCCCGGGGGCCTAGAGGTAATTTTGGATGGTTGATGGAAAGTTGGGGATTGGGAGTTGGCAGCGGAAGTTGAGTTTGCTGTCATAACCGCACCTGCGGCTAGGGGACCGCAGGTGCGAGCTCGCAGAAGCACCAAGTGGGTTGCAGATGAGGAATTGGCCATGGGAGCTGGAACCGCAGAAGCGGCTGGTTGAGCGCACCTGCAATATCGCAGGTGCGAGTGTTCGATCACAGGTGCGGTCCCAGACTTTTAAGTGAAAACCGCAGGTGCGGTGGGTTAGACCGCAGAAGCGGTTCCGCAGAAGCGGAAAATGGACCGCAGGTGCGGGATCCCTGGATCAGAGAGTATATATTTCACCCTTCGCGATTTGCAAACTTTCTTCACATTTTTAAAGCAGTTTTTGGAGCTTTTTGGGAGATTTTGAAGAGGGAATCAGAGGGAAATTCATTGAGGTAAGAATTGTGAACCTAAAACTCGTTCCTATGGTGTTATTTCATTGATTAGGCTTGAAATTTATGGAAATTTGTGGGTAAATATTGAAGAAACTAGGGCTTGGAATTGGAGACCTAGAATTTGGAATTTGAGGGGTCAATTGCGGTTGGATTTAGGTAAATTTGATATGCATGAACTCGTGGGAAGATAAGGATTCCATTGATGTTAATTTTGTCGGATTTCGAGACATGGGCCCGGGGGTCGAGTTTGGTTAATTTCGGGATTCATGTCGTAATTTGATTATTTTCGCATGGGCTTCGTTCCCTTAGCATATTTTGACGTCATGATTCTGATTTTGGTTAGATTCGACACGAGTAGAGGCCGAGAGGAGAGGCAAATGCATCGCGGGCTGGAGTTTAGACCGGATAGAGGTAAGTAATGATTGTAAATGCTGTCCTGAGGGTGTGAAACCCCGGATATCACATCTTTGTGCTACTTTGAGGTGACGCACATGCTAGATGATGAGCGTGGGGCCGTGCACCGTTAGGTATTGTGACTTAGTCCGTCCCGTATGACTGTTTAACTGTGTAGTTGATTGAAAACTGTTGGCCGAGTCGTTTCATGTGTTACCGTCCATTTCCCCCATTCCTATTTCTGATTGTCTTGTTTAGCTGTATTATGTGCTATTGGGTTGGTTGGCTCGGGTTCGGAGAGGTTTTGGTAAGGTTTGAGACACTTAGTCTCTTTTGAGTAAGCTTAAGTTGGAAAAAGTCAACCGGATGTTGACTTATGTGAAAAAGGGCTCGAATGTGAATTCTGGTGGTTCGGATAGCTTTGGGAGGTTATTTGGGACTTAGGAGTGTGATTGGAATGTGTTTTGGACGTCCGGAGTAGCTTTAGGCATGAATTGGCGAAGATGGATTTTTGGCGTCTTCCGGTTGATAGGTGAGATTTTGATATAGGGGTCGGAATGGAATTCCGGGAGCTGCAGTAGGTCCGTTGTGTCATTTGGGATGTGTGTGCATAATTTCGGGTCATTCGGACGGGGTTTGATAGACTTTTTGATCAAAAGCGTAATTCGGGAGATTTTTGGAACCTTTGGCTTGAATCCGATGTGATTTGGTTGCATTTCTTGGCCGTTTGAAAGCCAAGGCCATTAAGTTTCTGGGTTTTGCTTCTCATTGTCGATTAAGAACACTGTGGGTTTTTGTTATTTTCTTGCATTTCTCGTTTAACTGGTAGTTACTTAACTCACGCAATTTCATCCTTATGTGTTCTCATCTCTGAATCTCTGGCTTAACATGTTTCCTGGTTTACTTTTAAACATCACTCTGCTGACTCTTGCATCTACTCGCTCTTAATGCCACTAGTTCTAAGACTATATATGCCTAATTGGGAAATCTGAACTTCTTTAGGGCCTATTCAGTTAGTGTGTTGACTCTTGAATGCTTATGAACTTTTTATTCACCCACCCCCCTAAATCCCTACAGTAGTCTGTGTTGAGTCTATCAGTGTTAGTCATTATGACCCTCAGCATGCTTATTGGTCCCATATCCATTTAGTATCTGTTTGTGATCTCAGCATGTTTTGATTTGTTACTTTAAGGTGTTAGGCTAAACTTTTGGCACAAGCTGAATCAGTTTCTGTTAATTAGACCTCTATAACTATGCTTGAATGCTTATATACTATTTATGTGCCTTTCATGCTATCCAAAATCCTTGTAACATGTTTTGGCATATGTGTTTGTGATCCTGCCCCATTGGTAATATGATACCCTCCCCATTCTGTGATTATGTGGTTTACTTGGCATAATTCCCCATCATGTTTCAACCTGACTAGTGATAATAACCCCAATCAATCATGCAAACATGTTCTTATCAGCATGTGACTGTTTCTGTGCTAAGTGTTGAATTTGTTTCCCTAAGTTTACATTAAGCTGGTTTTTAAATTATGTGATTTGGTAAACTGTTTGCCTAATATGTTCAACCTGGTAAACCCATCAATTCCTGTCCCTCAACTTTAGTCTTTTCTCCTTCACCTCTTACTTAAGTTCTCTTCTTAGCCGGCTGAAAGCAAGGCTATTCTGGTTCTGTCCTTTGACCTCTCTCTAGTGTGAGCACTGCTCGGGGTTCATGTGATGCCCTTGTGAACTCTAACACACTAGAACTTGGTCTCTAGTCCCTCCTCTGAATGATCTCTGTGAACTTCCCTAGTGTGAGCACTGCCCTGGGTTCTTGAAGACCTTGGGAACTCTGACACACTAGGGACTTGGGTTCTATATGCTCGGCTTTGATATATGGGTAAATCACTCAACAACTGGTTATTTTGTATCTATGAACATGAATTTTGGAGTTGTTGTGGGTTGAAGACCTGGCCTGTCCGGGAGTATTTGGGCCTACTGTAGGCTCCCTAAAGTTATACTTATTCTGTAATTTACTGCATTAAATTCTGGTCTATAATAATTATTTATAATAACAATTTGGGGTATTAATAAAAATTGGGGAAAGGTTTTTATCTTATACTTGCACTGAAATGGGTAGAAATCCTGCCTATAGGCTCGTTACTTAGCTAAAATGTGCTATTGCATCTTCAGTTTTCGTGTGTTAGAAATCATACCTATAGGTGTCCTATTATGTTCAGACATTATATGTTAGCGATCCTGCCTATAGGTTCAATACTTGGTTCAGTTGTGTTAGAAATCATGCCTATAGGGAATTGTATATCCAATATATGTGCAAAATGCCTGTTTGCATACTGTTCTATTCAAGTTGTAGAGATTATGCTTATAGGATCTAATACTGGAAACTTGTAGAAAGCATGCCTATAGGTGTGAATCAACCTAATTATCACTTCTGCCCGTTTCCAAATACTATGCTGTTACTCTCACTCGAAAACCTGCCTATAGGGTCAAATAAGTGATTCTGAATGTGTTTTCTGTAATTACCACTGTTTATTATCTTGTAAAACGCCTAAACATCATGCCTATAAGTTTAATCCCTATGTTTAAAATCAGTAGGCAAATCATATAGATTTTAGAAAGTATAATGGCTTTTGCGTATAACTATCCGCCCATTAAATCCAGATTCAAATAGAGATCCTGTCCATAGGTTTCTGCATTCTTAACTGTTTAAAATGAGCAACTGTTTTGTTAATCTGACTTGCGTGCATTTGTTGTCTAATTGCGGAGGCCAACTTGAGCCCTTACTTGCTTATAAGTGGAAGGCCAATGTGTTTTGTATGTCGCCTAGCTTTTTGACATTTTTGAGCAGCCTAAGTTAAAGTCTAGAACCACCCTGAAGTAGAGGTCCAAATGCCTCCTGGACCATAGGCATGGGACGGGTAGTGCACGCATAAGGCACGGTTTAGAATCAACTGGTGCGCTTTAGGTAACAACTTAAAGATAGTAATTGGGTAGCAGGAGTTGATAGTCTGTGCCCGCTGAATTATATGAGTAACACACCATCTCGAGGGAGTTACGAAGTATTATTTATGTTGCACGGGGTGATCCTTTAGGCGAAAAAACTTAGGACCCCCTTCCCCTTTGTCTTTCAATTGTTCATTCACGTTTAGTAAATCCTTGTTTCTTAGCTTTGATCACATATACTAATTCATATAATTGAGTTCGGTCGGGACCCACAGTTGTGGACCTCGAAGAGTGCCTAATACCTTCTTTTCGAGGTAATTTCGAGCCTTTACCCGATCTTTGGTGACACAAACTAGTCAAACAGAGTTATCTACAAAATAGGTGCCCTAACGCACCTCAAACCCGTTAGGTGGCGACTCTCTCTTTTAATAACCCTTCCTTAAAAGAGTTGTCACGTGTCGAAACGCGATTTCGCGAGAAAAAGGGGCGCGACATTCGTATCATACTATTCTTGATTGTCACGCTAAAACCATGACATTGGCAATGCCAGGGTTGCTAAGGGTGGAATAAAAAAGTTCTCTTGGGCATACTTGTTGACATCCAATTTTGTCCTTCCTTTCTTTCAAATTACTTCTTTAAGCTTCTAATATCACTAAAGTGTAATAACATTAATTCTACCATTTTTAGGAATAGTTCTAATTATCACTAATAATATAAAAAACGTTATTTTTCGATTTTAGCACAAATTAATCCTAATTTCTATCATCACTATTATCACTATTATTATTATTATTATTACTATTATTATTATTATTATTATTATTATTATTATTATTATTATTATTATTATTAGTAATTTTATTATTTTCTGAAAAAGCGTCTCCTTTTTCTTTATTTGATCAAGTAGTGATATTGCTCAAATTCTACATTTTCTAAATTACTTAATAGTATAGCATTTTTATTTGACAACTACTGTAATAGTAATTTTTGCAATCTCTCCAACTTATTNCTCACAATAGCAAACAATGCACGGCATCATCCTTCGTGCTTTAACACTCTTCCTCACCCAAACAACAATCACAAACAAGGGCAAGGGAAATAAACAAGAGCAAATAGGAATCCCGGCAAGGGAACAACAATTAAACAATTAAACCCCGGCAAGGGAACAACAATGAAATAATTAAATCCCGGCAAGGGAACATTCCAATAACTCTTTCTCTATCTTTTAATTTTACTTCACAACTCGCTTTACCACTTGAGCCAATACTCCAAAGGGTTCAATCATCTCATATACTTTCATAATTCATAATATAACTCGAGCCAATGCTCCAAGATGTTCAAAGGACTTAATTCCTTCCACAAACTTTTCACAACAACTAGAAATCATCATCAAGGCATGAAGAATACAATGGAATCAAGTTATTCTCAATATATAGACTCACGGTCATGCTAGACACCAACGTATAGATACTCGTCACCATGCCTATACGTCGTACACGACTAATACCACATAGCAAATAGGACTCCACTCCTAATACCCCAAGCTAAGGTTAGACCGAACACTTACCTCGATGCCTTGAACACAACTCAAGTCCAATTATAGCTTTACCCCTTGATTCCACCGCCAATTCGCTCGTATCTAATCACAAATTACTTAATTACATCAATAAGTGCTGAATGACTCAACCCCAATGCATGAAAATGAGTTTTCCAAAGTTTTACCCAAAAAGTCAAAAATCGCCCCCGGGCCCACGTGGTCAAAACCCAAGGTTCGAACCAAAACCCGATTACCTATTCCCCCACAAACTCAAATATATAATTTGTTTTGAAATCGGATCTCAAATTGAGGTCCAAATCCCCAATTTTTGAAAAACCTAGGTTCTACCCAAAACACCCAAATTCCCCCATGAAAATCTTTGCTTGTAAGTTGAAATCATGTTAAAAGATGTTAAGGAGTGAATAAAATAAGTTAGAAATCACATACCAACGTTTTGGAGAAGAAGGGTTGTTTGAAAAATCGCCTCTTATGTTTTTAGGGTTTTGAAAAATGAAAAATGACTAAAAATCCGTTTATTTATACCCCTCTGAGACCCCATGTGCGGACCGCATTAAATGGACCGCGGCCGCACAAGCTTACCTGAAGACCTGCAGTTCAGCACCCTGTGCGGACCGCACAAAGCCGACTGCGGCCGCACAGCCTCCATCGTGCCCCGCACAAAGACGACCGCGGCCGCGCTGGCCCCTCCGCGGTCGCACGCGATTTCTCGCGGACCGCATTAGAGGGTTCAGAGACCTGCAACTCCTGAACCTGCAACATCTGATTTTCTAAGCCTAAGGCATCCCGGAACTTACTCGAACCTCATCCGAGCCCTCGGAACTCCAACCCAAGTATACACACAACCTCAAAAACATTCTACGAACTTATTCATGCGATCAAATCACCAAAATAACATCATAAACATCGAATTAAACCTCAAAATCCATGAATTCTTTCAAACTTCATAAAACATCAAATTTTTCAATTTAGGTCCGAATCACGTCAAACGACGTCCGTTTTCAACCAAATTTCACAGGAAGGACTTAAAATATATATAAGACCTGTACCGGGCGCCGGAACCAAAATACGGGCCCGGTACCATCGCTTTCTAATCAGATTTCATTTCAAATTTCCTTAAACAATTTCAGAAAATAATTTTTTTAAAAAAATTCATTTCTCGGGTTTAGGACCTCGGAATTCGATTCCAGGCATACGCCCAAGTCCCATATTTTCCTACGGACCCTCCGGAACCGTCAAATCACGGGTCTGGGTCCGTTTACCCAAAACGTTGACCAAGGTCAAATTTATTTATTTTAACATCAAAACTTAGCATTTTTCACAGAATTTCATATTTAAGCTTTCCAGCTACGCGCCCGGACTGTGCACGTAAATCGAGGCAACTCTAAATGAGGTTTTCAAGGCCTCGGAGTCATATAATTCAATTAAAAATAGGTGATGACCCTTTGGGTCGTCACATTCTCCACCTCTAAAACAATCGTTCGTCCTCGAACGGACAGAAGAAGGAAATACCTGAGTCGGGGAAAAGATGAGGATAACGGCTCCGCATATCGGACTCGGACTCCCAGGTTGTTGCCTCAGGAGGCTAACCTCTCCATTGAACACGAACAGAAGGGAAACTTTTCGACCTCAACTGACGAACCTGCCGGTCTAGAATAGCCACCGGCTCCTCCTCATAAGACAAGTCCTTGTCCAACTGGACAGAGCTGAAATCTAACATGTGGGCTGGATCGCCGTGATACCTCCGGAGCATGGACACATGAAACACCGGATGCACGGCTGATAAGCTCGACGGCAAGGCAAGTCTATAAGCCACCTCTCCCACTCGATCAAGAATCTCAAATGGACCAATGAACCTAGGGCTAAGCTTGCCCTTCTTCCCAAATCTCATCACGCCCTTCATAGGCGACACTCGGAGCAATACCCGCTCACCGACCATAAAAGCCACATCTCGAACCTTGCGGTCTGCATAGCTCTTTTGCCTGGACTGAGCTGAACGGAGCCTATCCTGAATGATCCTGACCTTGTCCAAGGCCTCCTGAACCAGATCCGTACCCAACAACCGAGCCTCTCCCGGCTCAAACCATCCGACCGGAGACCGACACCGCCTACCATATAAAGCCTCATAAGGAGTCATCTGAATGCTCGACTGGTAGCTGTTGTTGTAAGCAAACTCTGCTAAGGGCAAGAACTGATCCCACGAACCTCCAAAGTCAATAACACAAGCTCGGAGCATATCCTCCAAAATCTGGATAGTCCGCTCCGACTGACCGTCCGTCTGGGGATGAAATGCTGTGCTCAACTCAACCCGTGTGCCCAACTCTCGCTGAACTGCTCTCCAAAAACGCGAGGTAAACTGCGTACCCTGGTCCGAAATGATAGATACGGGCACACCATGAAGGCCAACAATCTCCCGAATATAGATCTCAGCTAGCCTCTCGGAAGAATAGGAGACTGCCACAGGAATGAAATGTGCTGACTTGGTCAGCCTATCAACAATGAACCATACTGAATCGAGCTTCTTCCGAGTCAGCGGAAGTCCAATAACAAAGTCCATAGTGATTCGCTCCCACTTCCACTCGGGAATCTCAATCCTCTGAAATAAACCACCAGGCCTCTGATGCTCGTACTTAACCTGCTGACAATTCAAACAACGAGCCACATATGCTACGATATCCTTCTTCATTCTACGCCACCAATAATGCTGCCGCAAATCCTGATACATCTTCGCGGCGCCCGGATGAATAGAGTACCGGGAGCTATGGGCCTCCTCTAAAATCAACTCTCGGAGCCCATCCACATTGGGCACACATACTCGGCCCTGCAATCTCAAAACTCCATCATCATCTAAGGTAACCTGCCTGGCACCTCCGCGCTGCACCGTGTCTCTAAGGACACACAAATGGGGATCATCATACTACCGATCACGGATACGCTCCAATAATGAAGAACGAGCGACCGTGCAAGCTAACACACGACTGGGCTCAGAAACATCCAGTCTCACGAACTGATTAGCCAAAGCCTGAACATCCAAAGCAAGCGGCCTCTCACCGACCGGAATGTAAGCAAGACTGCCCATACTGGCTGACTTCCTACTCAAAGCATCGGCCACCACATTGGCCTTTCCCGGATGATATAAAATGGTGATATCATAATCCTTCAACAACTCCAACCACCTCCTCTGCCTCAAATTCAACTCCTTTTGCTTGAACAAGTACTAAAGGCTCTTGTGATCCGTGAACACCTCACATGCCACGCCATATAGATATTGCCTCCAAATCTTCAATGCGTGAACTATGGCTGCCAACTCCAAATCGTGAACCGGATAGTTCTTCTCATGAATCTTCAACTGCCTCGAAGCATAGGCAATGACTTTGCCATCCTGCATCAACACTGCTCCAAGCCCAACACGGGAAGCATCACAATAGACTGTATAAGGCCCTGAACCTGTGGGCAAAACCAACACCGGTGCCGTAGTCAGAGCTGTCTTGAGCTTCTGAAAGCTCGCCTCACACTCATCCGACCATCTGAACTGGGCACCCTTCTGGGTCAATCTGTTCATCGGGGCTGCAATAGAAGAACCCCTCCACGAACCGACGAGTAGCCTGCCAACCCCAAGAAACTCCGAATCTCTGTAGCTGATGCTGGTCTAGGCCAGTTCTTGACTGCCTCAATCTTCTTTGGGTCCACCTGAATACCCTCTGCTGATACGACATGACCCAGAAATGCAACTGAACTCAACCAGAATTCACACTTCGAGAACTTAGCATATAACTGACTATCCCTCAGAATCTGAAGAACCACTCTAAGGTGATGCTCGTGCTCCTCCTGGCTGTGGGAATATATCAATATATCATCAATGAAGACTATCACGAACGAGTCCAAATAAGGCCTGAACACTCGGTTCATCAAGTCCATAAAAGCTGATGGAGCATTTGTCAACCCGAATGACATAACCAAGAACTCATAATGCCCGTACCGAGTGCGGAAAGCTGTCTTAGGGACATCGGATGCCCTAATCCTCAACTGATGGTAGCCAGATCGCAAGTCAATCTTGGAAAATACCCTGGCACCCTGAAGCTGGTCGAACAAATCATCAATCCTCGGCAGCGGATACTTATTCTTGATCGTTACCTTATTCAATTGCTGGTAATCAATACACATTCTCATTGACCCATCCTTCTTCTTGACAAATAACACCGGCGCACCCCAAGGCGAAACACTAGGTCTAATGAAACCCTTCTAAAGCAAATCTTGCAACTGCTCCTTCAACTCTTTAAACTCCGGCGGGGCCATACGATACGGCGGGATAGAAATGGGTTGAGTGCCCGGAGCCAAATCAATGCAGAAATCAATATCCGAGTCGGGTGGCATACCCGGCAGGTCTGAAGGGAAAACATCAGGAAACTCACGAACAACGGGCACAGAATCAATAGAAGGAACCTCAGCACTAGAATTACGAATATAGGCTAAATAGGCCAAACACCCCTTTTCGACCATACGCCGAGCCTTCACATACGATATAACACTGCGGGTAGAATGACCAGGAGTCCCTCTCCACTCTAAACGAGGCATACCCGGTAAAGCTAAGGTCACAGTCTTGGCATGACAGTCCAAGATAGCGTGATAGGGTGATAACCAGTCCATCCCCATTATAATATCGAAGTCAACCATGTCTAGAAGCAACAAATCTACACGAGTATCAAGACCCCCAATCACCACAATACAAGAACGATGGACTCGATCGACCACAATAGAATCACCCACCGGTGTAGACACATAAACAGGAATACCTAATGCATCACTAGGCATGACCAAGTACGGGGAAAAATAAGATGACACATACGAATACGTAGACCCCGAATCAAACAACACTGAAGCATCCCTATCACAAACCAGAACCGTACCTGTAATAACCGCATCTGAAGCCTCTGCCTCGGGTCTGGCCTGAAGAGCATAACATCGGGGTTGGGCCCCACCACTCTGATCTACCTCTCTAGGACGGCCTGCTACTGGCTGGCCACCACCTCTAGCGGCCTGAGCTCCACCTCTAGGACCTCTACCTCCACCTCTAGCACCTCTACCTCCACCCCTAGCTGGCTGGGCGGGCTGCGGAACATCTGGTGCCTGTACCATGGCACGAGAACCCTGATATTGAGAGCTGCTCGGTGCTCGAGGGAAAAACCTGGCAATGTGGCCCGTCTCACCACAAGTGTAACAAGCCCTCAGCTGCTGAGACTGCTGGCCCTGGCGACCTGAATGACCACCCCGCTCTGAAGCGGCGGCACACTGATAGGAGCAGGTGGTGCACCGTAGGACTGCTGATCGGAATACTGCATCTGGGGACCACGACCACCTGAAGCTCCGTGAGAAACCTGAAGTGCTGACTGATAAGGCCTAGGAGGATGGCCTCTACCATATGAATCTCTGCCTCCAGACGAGGCACCACTGAATCTGCCTGACTGACGGGGTCTCTTGTCTGCTCTATGACCACCCCCTGTGATAATACCATCTCAACCCTCCGGGCCACATTGGCCGCCTCCTGGAAGGATATCTCACTCCCAGTCTCTCTAGCCATCTGGAGACGAATCGGCTGAATGAGTCCATCAATAAACCGTCTCACTCTCTCCCTCTAAGTGGGAAGTATGATAAGAGCATGACAAGCCAACTCAATGAACCTGGTCTCGTACTGGGTGACAGTTATGGATCCCTGCTGAAGGCGCTCGAACTGCCTCCGTTATGCCTCTCGCTGAGTAATAGGGAGAAACTTCTCCAGAAATAGCTGTGTGAACTACTCCCATGTCAAGGCTGGTGATCCTGCTGGCCTAGCTAAGCAATAATCCCTCCACCAAGTCTTGGCGGATCCAGACAAGCGAAATGTAGCGAAATCAACCCCATTGGTCTCAACAATACCCATGTTCCGAAGAACCTCGTGGCAACTATCCAGATAATCCTGGGGATCCTCAGTAGATGCACCGCTGAATGTAGAAGTGAAAAGCTTGGTGAACCTGTCCAATATCCACAAGGCATCGGCAGACATAGCTGCTCCATCACCGGCCTGGGCTACCACGCCCGGCTGAGCTGTTCCAACTGGCTGAACTGCTGGAGTCTGAGTCTGGGAACTACCTGCTCCGGAGTACGAGTAGCAGGAGTCTGGACTCCTCTTCCAGCCTGAGAAGTGGCTGGTGCTACAGGAAGCAACCCTGCACGGGTGACACTCTCCATGAGGCCCACCAATCGGACCAAAGCGTCCTGAAGAACTGGGGTAGCAATAAACCCCTCTGGGACCTGAGTTGGGCCCACCGGAACTGCTGGGGTCGGACCTCCTCGTCAAAATCAACCTGAGGCTCCGCCACTGTTGCTACTGCTCGGGGCTGAGCTCTGCCCCTACCTCGGCCTCGCCCTCTGCCCCTCGTGGGAGCTGCTGCTGGGGGCTCGGGCTGCTGAGCGGTAGATGAGGAAGCGCGTGTTCTCGCCATCTGCGAAAGAACAGAGTAGAAATTCAATTAGCTTTGAGAAACCAAACCGCACGACAAGAAAGAACAAATGTGAAACTTTTCCTAACTCTGTAGCCTCTAGGGATAAATACAGACGTCTCCGTACCGATCCCTCAGACTCTACTGAGCTTGTCCGTGAATTGTGAGACCTATGTAACCTAGAGCTCTGATACCAACTTGTCACGACCCATATTTCCCACCCTCGGGAGTCGTGATGGCGCCTACTAGTAGAAACTAGGCAAGCCATGATCATAGAAATCATTACTCTTTTTGTTTTTAATTCACTTTTAACCAATTAAATTAACCGAAAATAAACAATTAAATAACAGCGGAATAAGAAATTTAGCGGAAGTCTAAAATAAAATATAAAACCAAAATATCCTGAAGACTAACACATGCCTCTAACCAGAACCTGGTGTCATAACATCCACGGACTGTCTAGGATTACTACAAATAAGTGTTTGAAAGAAAAGAACATAGTCTGTCTCGAATACAAATGACAACAGAACATAAAAAAAAACTGGAGGAAGAGACGTCGGGCCTGCGAACGCCAGCAGGGCTACCTCGGAGTCTCGGACTGAAGGATAGCTCCCGATCTACTGTTGATGACCAAATGCTACTCCGAGACCTGGATCTGTGCAAAAGAGCACAGAGTGTAGTATCAGCACAACCGACCCCATGTGCTGGTAAGTGCCTAGCCTAACCCCGGCGAAGTAGTGACGAGGCTAGACCAGACTACCACATAAACCTAGGCAATTATATAATATACAGCGGAAACAAAGCAGAAATAAACAAGTACGGATGGGAGGGGGAAACATGTTGCGGGGAGATAACAGTTCCAGAATAAAGCATCAAGTAAGGAAAGGAACAAAATAGCTACAATGTCAACAAGAAGCAGAAATCAAACAAGTGCAGGCATCACCCTTCGTGCTTTTACTCTCGTCCTCACCAAGCAATAATATAATGAAAACGTGCACGGCATCACCCTTCGTGTTTTTACTCTCTTTCCTCACCAAAGCAATAAGAATAATAAAATGTGCATGGCATCACCCTTCGTGCTTTTACTCTCTTTCCTCACATATAATCAATGAAATGGGCACGGAATGATACATCGTGTGGCACGGCATCACCCTTCGTGCTTTACACTCTTTCCTCACAATAGCAAACAATGCACGGCATCATCCTTCGTGCTTTAACACTCTTCCTCACCCAAACAACAATCACAAACAAGGGCAAGGGAAATAAACAAGAGCAAATAGGAATCCCGGCAAGGGAACAACAATTAAACAATTAGACCCCGGCAAGGGAACAACAATGAAATAATTAAATCCTGGCAAGGGAACATTCCAATAACTCTTTCTCTATCTTTCAATTTTACTTCACAACTCGCTTTACCACTTGAGCCAATACTCCAAAGAGTTCAATCATCTCATATACTTTCATAATTCATAATATAACTCGAGCCAATGCTCCAAGATGTTCAAATGACTTAATTCCTTCCACAAACTTTTCACAACAACTAGAAATCATCATCAAGGCATGAAGAATACAATGGAATCAAGTTATTCTCAATATATAGACTCACGGTCATGCTAGACACCAATGTATAGATACTCGTCACCATGCCTATACGTCGTACACGACTAATACCACATAGCAAATAGGACTCCACTCCTAATACCCCAAGCTAAGGTTAGACCGAACACTTACCTCGATGCCTTGAACACAACTCAAGTCTCAATTATAGCTTTACCCTTTGATTCCACCGCCAATTCGCTCGTATCTAATCACAAATTACTTAAGTGCTGAATGAATCAACCCCAATGCATGAAAATGAGTTTTCCAAAGTTTTACCCAAAAAGTCAAAAATCGCCCCCGGGCGCACGTGGTCAAAACCCGAGGTTCGAACCAAAACCCGATTACCCATTCCCCCACGAACTCAAATATATAATTTGTTTTGAAATCGGATCTCAAATTGAGGTCCAAATCCCCAATTTTTGAAAAACCTAGGTTTTACCCAAAACACCCAAATTCCCCCATGAAAATCTTTGCTTGTAAGTTGAAATCATGTTAAAAGATGTTAAGGAGTGAAGAAAATAAGTTAGAAATCACTTACCAATGTTTTGGAGAAGAAGGGTTGTTTGAAAAATCGCCTCTTATGTTTTTAGGGTTTTGAAAAATGAAAAATGACTGAAAATCCCGTCTATTTATACCCCTCTGAGACCCCCTGTGCGGACCGCATTAAATGGACCGCGGCCGCACAGGCTTACCTGAAGACCTGCAGTTCAGCACCTTTGCGGACCGCACAAAGCCGACTGCGACCGCACAACCTCCACCGCGCCCCACACAAAGGCGACCGCGGCCGCGCTGGCCCCTCCGCGGTCGCACGCGATTTCTCGCGGACCGTATTAGAGGGTTCAGAGACCTGCAACTCCTGAACCTGTAACATTTGATTTTCTAAGCCTAAGGCATCCCGGAACCTACTCGAACCTCACTCGAGCCCTCGGAACTCCAACTCAAGTATACACACAACCTCAAAAACATTCTACGAACTTATACGTGCGATCAAATCGTCAAAATAACATCATAAATATCGAATTAAACCTCAAAATCCATGAATTCTTTCAAACTTCATAAAACATCAAATTTTCCAATTTAGGTCCGAATCACGTCAAACGACGTCCGTTTTCAACCAAATTTCACAGGAAGGACTTAAAACATATATAAGACATGTACCGGGCGCCGGAACCAAAATACGGGCCCGGTACCATCGCTTTCTAATCAGATTTCATTTCAAATTTCCTTAAATAATTTCAGAAAATAATTTTTCTAAAAAAATTCATTTCTCGGGTTTGGGGCCTCGGAATTCGATTCCGGGCATACGCCCAAGTCTCATATTTTCCTACGGACCCTCCGGGACCGTCAAATTACGGGTCCGGGTCCGTTTACCCAAAACGTTGACCAAGGTCAAGTTTATTCATTTTAACATCAAAACTTAGCATTTTTCACAGAATTTCATATTTAAGCTTTCCGGCTACGCGCCTGGACTGCACACGCAAATCGAGGCAACTCTAAATGAGGTTTTCAAGGCCTCGGCATAGAATTCAATTAAAAACAGGTGATAACCCTTTGGGTCGTCACAGAAATTCCTGCAGATTTCGAGCTGCTATTTCTATTGCCCTAATTCTATTGTCACTCACATGAACCTTTTTAAGTTCTTTCAGATCAGGCAGTGAGATGGAATAAACACAATATATCAATGTTAACTCAATAATTGAAGGGCACTTGTTGATATTTGCGGATGATAAATAAACATGATCAAAATAGATCTCTTTCAATGAAGGCAACTCCTCAATATCATCAAAGTTTTTCTCCTCAATAATATTGCAATTTTTTAAATGCAGAACGGTCAATAATCTTGATTCAAGAATCGCCAAGGAAAATTTGTAGAAATAATAGTTACTTGGTAGGGACAAATAGAATTCCGTCAAATTGTTGTCTGCGGCAAGTTTGATGATTGGGTGGAGATCAGAGCAGTGGCGACATGATGAGAGCTTATATTGATTGCAGTCTGCACAGTATCTGTCTGTAGAATATTTTCGTCGAATGATGTAATCATGTGACGCCAATTTGTGGAAACAAGAGAAGCTATTGTTCTCTGTCTCAGAGTGAGAGAATGAAGGATTTGGTGGAGGATTTCATCTGGTAATTTTGAAGATAATCCATCAGAAGCTGGAGGCCGTGAATTTGTGTGAGTTTTCTTTGATTTTGTAGGGTTAGTACTATATAAGGCTCGCGTACTATCACTTTTATTTATTAAAAAAAAAAACATTAAAAAGTGAATGTCCATTCCTTATATAGTGAAATTTAGCAAACAAAAGTTTTCTAGAAAGAAAAAGAAATTCTATGATTTCTTTCCTTAATACTGCTAGTAAGTATCTTTTCTTGGAGAACAAGATCTGTATATAATTGTAAGAACACGGAAAGTAAGTAGTTTGTAAAGGCTTGAAACTTGCAATGCTGAGGGAAGAAAATTAACACACTGCAACCAACAACCAAACCTTCAAGTTTGAAATAAACAATCACACCATCAAATTCCTTGTAGTAAGTTTTCATTTCAAGCATAGGCATGTAATGTAAAAACACTAAGCATCGTAATAACAAAGTTGAAGAAACCATCCACATCCGGTTTTATAATTTATGTTTTAGACTTCACCCAGTCTTTTGAGGCAATTAGGCAAACTACAACATTAACAGTTTTATACTACTGCATTCTATCTTAAATCAACATCCAAACATTTTACACAAGGATCATGGTTCGATTTAAGAATCGAGACGATAAAAAGGAAGGTAAATATGGATGCTTATTGATGTTTATAGACAACTTGGGCTTTAGGTGAAGCACGCTGAAAATTTGTTAGCTCAGCAAGTATTACAGTTCCAGAATCTTCAACTAGACATGGTTGGATTAGCATTCTCACCAGCACTGGAGACTTGGCTAACAGAAGCTTCATAAGCTGCATCTCACGGATTGTGCCATTAGTCCGTATTAGCTTAACTTCCCTGAGGTGATTAAATGACACATCCGAGAATTGTTCTACTTCAAGACATTCTAGAGCAGGTATATCGTTGCCATCACCGGCCTCCACCTAAGAAAGATTAACCAAAACTCAACTCGTTGAGCTTATTTATGATTTAAAGAGTACGAAAATAAGAAAGAGAAAGAAGGAAACCTTAATTTCCACATATTGTAAACATGGGAAGCTTCTTAGCAAGCAAAGAGCACATGAAACCTCTTCCAAGACAAACAGACAAATACTTGATATGCAAAGATGTTTGACAAAGTTAAGATTAAAGGGAAGCCTTGTTGGTACTTCACCTGCTCCTGCAAAAAAGAACTAAAAACAAAATGCCAAAAATCAGAATGCCTCAAAGCCCAAAAGACAATCAACCATTGAAAATGCAATACAATAAAGTCATGAAGCAACATTTACCGTGTCATTCAGATGGAGATGCTCGAGAGCAATAAGAGGCTCAAAAAACTTGGCAATATTACATTTTTCTTCCACATAATTTTCCTGTGTAAGTAAAAGTTTTGCCAGAAGAGGGATACTCTTAAAGCAAATACATCTTATATTGCCTGTGAAGTCAAAGGATCTCAGCATCGGAGCATTAATTTCAATGATGTCACTTAAACCTGAGATTTGCAGCACCAATTGCTCGAGCAACGGGGAATGAGAGATTAAACTTTCAAGCAACTTGGAAGAAATTGAAACGTTATATAATTTCAGGCTAGTTAACCTATCAAATCCTTTGAAGGTTGGAGGAGGAAGTATTAAACAATTTTTTAGAGTCAGATGCCTTAACTGCAAACATCCGAAAAATGAAGAAGGCAATTTGTACTGGTTACCCCTCGGAAGTCTTAGAACAAGATGTTGAATGACATTCCTAGAGAGGAAATACATCAAGTTATCAAGATTAGGACAACCTTCCAAGCCAGGAATGCATAGAGTAAACTTCGTAATTGGTCCTACATGAAGGGTCAAAATGTGGTAGATAATCTTTGTGAAGTTACTTGTAATGTATGTTAGATCCTTTTTAGTTTTCCAAAGTGCTTGATCAAGCGCCAACTGTGGAAGTCTACACCAGTTATATCTCCATTTCTTCGCCAAGATGCTTGTCCTCACAGCATCTCGTAAAGGCAAACGGATAAGAATTTCATCAACTACATTCTCGGGAAGATTGTTAAGTACATCAGGGGGTAAAGTTCGAACACAATGCTTTTTGCCCTTTGGAGCCATCGTAGATAAAAATTCGCCAATAAGAACCTGTAGAAATCAAACACGAATACAAAGATGAGGAAGATCTCCAAACTGCTGCAACACTTCATTAATACAGAGGAATATTCAGATTTATTATACAAAAGGAAAAGTTAAAACAATAGAACGAGAACCCAATTAGCATTTGCTTCTATTACGCTTATCAACGGACATCTATAGCCAAACAAAAGTTCAAATTAGTAGCCTAAAGAAGCTTAATAGATTTTTTCTCACAATTTGCATAACCCTAAGCTTGCCTGACAATTATAAACACAACGGAAACTAGTTGAAGCGACTCATCATTCTCCTTTCAAACAAATCAAAAATGCTTCTGTCAACCAAATTAAGATCAAAATCAAGCTTCTAAGCTGTCTTTCTCCTTTTCTTTTTTATAAAAGTAAAATTCTGTTTTCAATCCCATTACAAAAAAGAAACATCAGTTGCTGCACCTTGGACACCACCCTCTTACCCCCGAAAGCGTTCTTTTTCGGGAGAGGTGCACAAACCGCCATTCTTAGGGCTGCTATTCAGGGCCAGTACTATTTTAGTCCTGAATTTTAAACTAAAAATCTTAATTTCAGGACAATTCAAGACATAAAAATTAAACTGAACAACTAAAATCAGGAGGCACAGGCTAATTCCTAATTAACAGCCCTTTAGAGTGACTATCTGGTGTCATTTCTACTTCTTTTTCACTTAAAGAATTCATGCACATACCCAAGAAAATCAACATCTAAAAAGAGTACGAAGAAAGGAAGATAGAGCCTTTGTTTCATAAACTAACACCGCTCAAATGGGAAAAAATGATTTTTGAAAAAGGAATAGCAGAAGCAGAATTTTAAGCTTACCTAGAACTAAGATTACTGAAATTGGAAATCCAAAATCAAGTCTTCAGCTGCTGAGGAAGCACTTTGTACTTTTCAAGTCTTAAGTACTTTTGCCCTTTTGGCTTTTAACTCTTTGGATTGATCGGCAAAGAGAGAGAGAGAGAGAGAGAGAGAGAAGGGAACTGGAATCATAGATTGTAGAGAAAGAAGTTTTCTTAAATTAGAGGAAATTGAAAGGGCAAAGGACGGGAAATTTTCACAAATAGCCATTTATCCTATAATTAATAAAATAGCCATAATCTTATAATTTCAAATTCTGTAAGTGAAACTTGGAATAATATCACAGACGTTATAAAATAAAGATTTTAAAGTAAAGAAACCGAACACAAGTATAGAGAGAGATTTATTATTCAACTTTAATTTTATATACATAATAAACTGAAATCTTCCCTATTTATAAAAGAAAGGAAGTTGATGTGTAAGGTGTTATGTAAGCTCCTATTGCAAGCTGCTGTGTAAGCTGCTACTGCAAACTGCTATGTAAGCTGTTACGTACCATATATACAAAATCTTCTACCGGGAATAATGTTTATCCATAACGGATACCGAAATAATAAGCTTCTTTAGGAGGCTTATTTCCAATAGAGTACTAAATAGATAAACATATTTACAGCGGAGTCCCATATGGGTAAACTTCTTCGAGAAGTTTATTTATAGCGGAGTACTAAATGAACACTCATAACATATATATATATATATATATATATATATATATAACACACTCCCCCTGGATGTTTACTAAAAGATAATGTGCCTCACTAAAACCTTACTAGGAAAAACCCCGTGGAAAAATATCCTAGTGAAGAAAAAAGAGTACACATATTTAGTAATACGCATTGCTAGTTGCCTCATTAAAAACCTGTAAGGAAAACCCCGTGGGAAAAAATCTTAGTAAGGAAAAAAGAGTGCATCGCGTATTTTACTCCCCCTGATGAAAATCTTGTGACTAATATTTGAGTCTCCGCATTCCAATCTTGTATACCATCTCCTCAATAGTTGAATTTGTAGAGAATATTAACCACCACTATTTCAGATCGATTTAAATTAATCTCATCAAACCAAGATGCTGTTGCAAGTCATTTCATTGAGTTGCTTGCAACCTGCCTGCATCAGCTGCTTGTAGAAAACTTCAATGGAGTACTAAATGGATAATCTTCTTCAGGAAGATTATCTACAACGGAGTAATAAATAGACATCATCAATAATATTTTCGTAACACTCCCTTTTGGATGTTCATTATTATGGGCCTCATTAAAACCTTACTAGGAAAAACCCCGTGGAAAAAAATCCTAGTCAAGGAAAAAGAGTACACTAATAATATACATTGCAAGTTGCCTCATTAAAAACTTTACCAGGAAAAAACCAGTGGAAAAAAACCTGAGCAGGGGAAAAAGAGCATGATGCAGAGACTTAGGTATATCAGGACCAAGGAGATCATCATCCTCTTCTAGAGGTAAGAACGGATCCTTATTCACTTTAAGTGATCAAAAAAATCATCGGTGTACTCAATGAGTGTGCTTTGTCCATGTAAAAGCATTTTAAGACTTTTTTGGTATAGGCAGATTGATGGATAAAAATCACGTCTGCTAAATGTTCAATTTGCTGACTACAACAAAGTTTTGTGATTCCAAGATCTTTCATCTCAAATTCTTTCTTAAGATATTCAATTGCCTTTTGGAGCTCTTCTGGAGTTCCAACAAGATTTATGTCATCAACAAAAACAGCAAGTATAACAAATTCTGATGATTTCATTTATAATAAAATACATTGACAAATAACATCACTTACGTAACCTTCTTTCAGCAAATATTCACTGAGGCGATTATACCATATACGCCCAGATTGATTTAAACCGTACAAAGATCTTTGTAATTTAATCGCATACATTTCTCAAGACTCTGAATTACATGCTTCGAGCATTTTTAAATCCTTGAGGGATCTTCATATAGAATTAATCAAATAAGTCATATATGTTATGCCTTGCATTTAAATGGCATGACATCTTCAGGTGTCTGGACTACAGGTCTGATCCTCACATTCTTTTACAATATTGTGCACTATATTGTATCAAATATATCATCGACAATCATTTTGTATCGGTTCGCAAGCGACATAACTTGTTGAGATTTCATCACTTTCTTCATTTTCAGTTACCTGAACTTAATTAAATTACATGAATATATCATTGATCTCATCATTTAATTTGTGATTTGGGTTGAAAAATTTTGGAAAAAATAGAGAAAACGTCTTAGACCAAATTTTGGGAATTTGAGCGACATTTTAGTGTCAGATTTGAGTAATTTTGGTATGGTTGGACTCGTGGTTGAATGGGTATTCGGATTTGTAACTTTTATCGGATTCCGAGTCATGAGCTCGGGTTGGCTTTTGAGTTGACTTTTTGACTTTTGATTAATAACTTAGCATTTTCATATGAAATTAATTCCTATAGCTTGAGTTGATTGTATCAAATTGTTTGTGGCTAGATTCGAGGCGTTCGGAGGCCGATTCGCGAGGCAAGGGCTTGTTGGGGTAGAGATTTGCAGGGTATGAGGTAAGTAACACTTCTAAACGTGGTTTCTGAGGGTATGAATCCCTGAAATTACGTTCTATGTGATTGGTGTTGAGGTGACGCATGTTAAGTGACGGACGTGTAGGCATGCACCGTAGTAATTATGATTCAGTCGATTCTGTGGAACTGTGTAGTTATCTTATCTGAATATTATTATTATACTCTATGTGCAAGAGCATTTGAGTTGTGATTTATGTTAGAAATGATGTTTAGGATATGTGCTGGAGCTATTGGGACCCACATTGATCGTTCCTTGCTGTTGAGTTATTTGCTTAATTGCATTTATGTACTTAGTCGCATAATCATTGCATATCATATCTCAGCCTCTGTTATCATACATTTTCACATCATGTATCATTGATTTGGGCTGCTTGGCATGAGTTTTGTGAGACCGAGAGACTGGAGAGATTGATGACTGATTGAGGCCGATGGCCTGTTTGTGAGTCATATTGATGGGATCAGGCTGCACGTCGCAGTGGGTACTATTAACTCATGATGGGATCGGGCTGCATGCCGCAACAGGTATTATTGATTCATGATGGGATCTAGATGCGCTCTGCAGCAGGTTTTATTAGCGCTAGGGCAGGATTCGCCCCTCCGGAGTCTGCACACCCACAGTGAGCGCAGTTGCTATTGATTCATGATGGGATCAGGTTGCACGCCGCGGCGGGAACAGTACAGTGTTGAGTGATTGAGTGTGACGAGTGAGAATTGAGCGAGTCAGATTGAGTACTCTGAGAGTGTGAGTGTTGACATCCAATTTTGTCCTTCCTTTCTTTCAAATTACTTCTTTAAGCTTCTAATATCACTAAAGTGTAATAACATAATTGTACCATTTTTAGGAATAGTTCTAATTATCACTAATAATATAGAAAACGTTATTTTTCGATTTTAGCACAAATTAATCCTAATTTCTATCATCACTATTATTATTATTATTACTATTATTATTATTATTCTTATTATTAGTAATTTTATTATTTTCTGAAAAAGCATCTCCTTTTTCTTTATTTGATCAAGTAGTGATATTGCTCAAATTCTACATTTCTAAATTACTTAATAGTATAGCATTTTTATTTAACAACTACTGTAATAGTAATTTTTGCAATCTCTCCAACTTATTTTAATACTAATAATTATTAAATACTTAATTATCTAAATAATATTAATATGACATAATATTGTGGCCAATAGAATATTCATAAGCCAAATTAGAAGCCCAAAAGAGAATAGGCCTTTAATGAAGTCCCAATTTTAGTCGCCCATACCAGCCTAATTAGCCCAAGTTTGCTAACATAACTAACCTGATCCATAAAGAATTCTCTAAAAGCCCTAAGAGTCTCCTAATCTCTCTCTCTCTCCTCTGAAAACGCTAGTTCTTTACCTTTCCTCTTTGAACAAAAATTCCAGACTTCTCTCTTCCAAATCAGATATGTGTGTCTCCATTTTTGTGTAACCTTCAAACGCTCCTCTCTCTTTCATCTCCAGGAAGATTCAGTCAAACGAGGCCTGTGAAGAAAAGAGCCAAATCTCCTTTTCAGAATATCTGATTTTCAGTACATTTTGAAGATTTGATTCCAATTTCAAATGGCTATTTCGACCGTTTAATCTCCCATTCTCGCTCAAAGAAACCCTAGGTTTCATCCTATAAATATTGAATTTGGATGGCTTCAAGACCATGGTTGGACGTCCCCTCCTATCTCCCCCAAAAACCTCGCTATTTGGTTGACTTCTCATAGTTTATCTTCATCTTTACTTTATTAAAAATCTAGCTTTAAGCTTCTCTGCCTCTTGGTCTCTATTGTCCTATAGCCACAACAGAGCCTTCATTTTGTTTGTGTCGGAGTTAGACAATTATTCGAAGTAGCCGATCCGAGGTCGAAAATAGTAGATCTGCTTGACGCGCTCCAGTTTGCTGCGCTCAAACAGGTCAGTTTCTTTTCTTCTTGTGATGATTCTGCTTTTTCTTTAAAGCGCGTTTTTAGGTGATGCCGGTTTAGTTTAGTACTCATTCTTTGGTATCATGAAGGTAGGTGGTGGTCATATATTCTGTTTATTTTAAGCAATGTGTAGAAGCAAATCACGAGTATGTAATTTTAATATAAGCAGTGCTTTAGAACTTTATTACCACTGATATTTTTCAAGTCGTATGTATAAAGGATCGGGCACTCTGCTTGTGTGTTTAATCCTATTACAAATCATATCGTTAGGATTTATTTATTTATCATTAATAAATCTGTAAATAACATGTTATATTCATATGTGATGTTGAGCATACATTTTAGGCATAGATTGTTACTGATCCTTGTTTCAAAAATGTGAAAGTTGACCTTTATTAGAAGGTATGCTTAGATCACGTTAATAATTAATATGTCGATTAAGGTATTTAGTAGAAAGCATGTAACTAGGCGTTAATCACCTATGTATTTAAGCAAAAAATGATTACTATATATGAGACTTTCATCACTTTAAAACCATGCCTGTAGCTTTCATGCCAATACTTTGTGGAATATATGTGTACTTTGTTAGGTATGGTATTTAAATATTAGACAACATGTGTACTAGTGAATTTCAAATGTGTCAATAATGAAGTTTCTTACTTCGCTGTTGTAAAGAAAGGATATGTTTATACTAGCGTAATTAGTCTAACCCATTTAGATCTCAAGTAAATATAGGAAATATTATATCCTTTCATGTTATTTTGAAGACACTGAAAACTCTTTTTTTTTAAGCAGTAACTTATTAATCTTGGCGAACTTAGAAATGATGCACCGTTTGAACTCATGATACTTAGCAGTGTGTTTGAGTCCCTTTTTATGTGTTAAAAGTAGTATATGTCAATAACAACAAAATAAGATATGAATCTTGTTCATTCATTTTTTTGTCGCTCTAGAACTCGAATCTCTTCTCTAATTCCTTTGATTTGTTTTCTTTCTTTGCATGAACACTTGGAGCGACACGAATCTCCTTATCCACACATGGAGTCTTATTGCGAGACTCTCCATACTTGCTCATGGAGTCAATACAAATTCATAATCACCGGATAGCAAGAAAACAAGCGAAACGCTTGGGGGCGCCTATGACGTCTTTCTTATCTTTTTCCTTTACATTCGCTTTGTCTAACTTCTTGATCACAGCTGATTTATTTGTTTGTGTTTATCTTATGTTTGGCATGGGCCTGATAATTATCTTATATAATTATTTGTATATCTGCTAGAAAATATAGCACCCATTTGTCCCATAGGATTCGACCTATGGATTAAAGGCGAAAATGTGAACTTATGAAGACTTGAAAGTTGAAACCTTCTTATTAAATCTGCTTTCTAACTCACGAAGTATTTGAAATTGGCCAAAGTCTTCGTAAATCCTTTCATATGGGAAAATGTTGGAGGGTAGGATCGAAATCCAAGCCAAATACGTATTCCAAAAACTATGGCTTTAGTGCATTTTTACACCATAATTCTTTTCTTCAAACTAAGTCTTTAATGGATTTCAAACAAACCATCCTTTTAACTTTCACGTTAATCTTTAATATCAGCTGTTGAATCTTTTAGCGAAGTCATAAGTTTAAACCAACAGAGTTTTTTTGCACAAACAAAACAAACCAACGAGCTATTTTTATTACTTATAAAATACCTAAAAGGTATGCTTATATTATGTGACAAGACCTTAGATTAACAACCTAAGTTTGGCCGGTTAACTGTAATTAACGGATCATATAGGGTGCCTTAATAACCTTTCCTGTAGGATTAATTAGAACCCTTACCCATACTCTTAAGTTAAGCAGACCATAAAAACATAGTTAATTTTAAGCACTACTCAGCTAAAATTGGTGTCCTAATTCACCATTAACATAATTAGGTGGCGACTCTCTTTAATCAAATAAACCTCAGAATTACCAATATTTTATACTCTAATTTGACCCGTGTTAAAATGGGGTATAACAATACTTCTAGTAGGGTGGTTTCATTCGTAAAGGCTTAGTGGATGGTTGAGAAGGGACATTTAGGGTACTTAGTGTTGGTTAGGGATGTTAGTGATGATACTCCTAGCGTTGAGTTAGTTCTGGTAGTAAAGGGAGTTCCCCGATGTATTTCCAGCAGATTTGTCGAGCTTGCCACCCGACAGGGATATTGGTTTTGGTGTTGACTTGGTGTCAGACGCTCGGCCCAAATCTATTCCACCATATCACAAGGCTCCAGCAGAGTTGAATGAATTGGAAGAACAGTTGCAAGAGTTGTTGGATAAGGGGTCATCAAGCCTAGTATATCATTGTGGGGTGCGCCGGTGTTTTTCTGAAAAAGAAGGACGATTCCATAAGGATGTGTATTAACTATAGGCAATTGAACAAGGTTACCATTAAGAACAGGTATCCATTGCCTCGCATTGAAGACTTATTTGATCAATTTCAGGGAGTTAGGGTGTTCTCGAAGATTGGCTTGAGATCGGAGTATCACTAACTGAAGATCAGGGCTACGGACATTTCTAAGATGACTTTCCAGACCCGTTATGAGCATTATGAGTCTCTAGTGATGTCTTTTGGTTTTACTAATGTCCTGCAGCCTTCATGCATTTGATGAATATTGTATTTTAGTCGTACTTGGATTCTTTTGTCATTGTGTTCATTAATTATCTTGGTGTATTCCCGTAGTGCTGAGGTGCACGAGAAACATTTGAGGACTATGCTTCAAATTTTGAAGGAGAAGAAGATGTATGCTAAGCTCTCCAAGTGTAAGTTTTGGCTAGACCACGTGGAATTCTTGGGCCATGTGGTATCTAGTGATGTGGTCAAGGTGGATCTGAAGAAGATTAAAGTAATTCAGAGTTGGCCCAGACCTTCTACCGCTATTGAGATCAGGAGTTTCTTAGGCTTGGTTGGGTATTATCGCCGCTTTGTGGAAGCGTTTTCATCTATTGAGCCTCATTGACTTAGTTGATACAGGAGGGTGCTCCTTTCAGGTGGTCAGACGAGTGTGAGGAGAGCTTTCAGAAGCTCAAGACAACATTGACTACGGCTCCAACTTTGGTATTACCCTCAGGATCAGGTCGTACAGAGTCTATTATGATGCTTCAAGGGTAGTTCTAAGGTATGTGTTGATGCAGGACGGTAGGATAATTGCCTATGCATCGTGCTAGTTGAAGCCCCATAGGAAGAACTATCTGGTGCATGATTTGGAGTTGGCAGCTATTGTACACGCGCTCATGATCTGGAGGCATTACTTATATGGCGTGCCTTGTGAGGTGATACGGATCATCAGAGTCTCCAGTATCTATTTAAATAGAAAGATTTGAATTTGAGGTAGCGGAGATGGTTGGAGCTGTTGAAAGATTATGATATCACTATTCTCTATCATCCGAAGAAGGCCAATATAGTAGCTGACGCCTTGAGTAGAAAGGCAGAGAGCATGGGGAGTTTGGCATTCAATCTAGCTTTGGAGAGACCGTTAGCTATGAATGTTCAGTCTTTGGCCAACAGATCCGTGAGGTTGGATATTTCGAAGCCTAGCAATAAGATTCGTGCTTGTGTGCTATCACAATCGTCCTTGTTTGAGTGCATTAAGGCTCGCTAGTATGATGATCCCCACTTACTTGTCCTTAAGGACATGGTGCAACGAGGTGGTGCTAAGGAGGTTACTATTGGTGATGATGGGGTATTGAAGCTTCATGATCGGATCTGTGTTCCTAATATGGAGGGTTTGAGAGAGTTGATTCTTGAGCAGGCTCACAGCTCGCAGTATTCTATTCACATATGTGCTACAAAGATGTATCGTGATTTGAAGTAGCATTATTGGTGGAGAAGGATAATAAGTGCATTATTGGGCATGTTGCATGGTGTTTGAACTACCGGCAGGTCAAGTATGAGCATCAGAGACCAGGTGGTTTGCTTCAGAGGTTATATATACCAGAGTGGAACTGGAAGCTTATCACTATGGATTTTGTGGTTGGGTTGCAATGGACCTTGAGGAGATTTGATGTTGTGTGGGTCATTATGGACAAATTGACCAAGTCTGCATATTTCATTCCGGTAATGACTTCATACACTTCCAAGCAGTTGGCTTGAATCTATCATAGAGAATTTTGTTGCCAGCATGGCGTGCCTGTGTCTATCATCTCGGATCAGGGCACTCAGTTTACAATGCATTTTGGGAGAGTTGTGCAGCGTGAGTTGGGTACGCAGGTTGAGTTGAGTACTATGTTTCACCCTTAGATGGATGGGCAGTCCGAGCGGACCATTCGGGTCATGGAGGATATGTTGAGAGCCTTTGTCATTCTGGGGGGCAGTGGGATCAATTTTTAGCATTAGCAGAGTTTTCCTACAACAACAGCTACCAGTCGAGTATCTAGATGGCTCCTTATGAGGCCTTATAAGGGAGGACATCGCGTTCTCCGGTTGGTTAGTTTGAGCCTAGGGATGCTAGTTTTTGGGCACCGATCTAGTTCGTGATGCTTTGGAGAATGAAGTTGATTCAGGAGCGGCTTCGTACAATGTAGTTCAGGCAAAAGAGTAATGCTGATAGGAAGGTTCGTGATGTAGCTTTCATGGAGGGTGAAAGGGTTTTTCTCAAAGTTTTGCCTATGAAGAGCGTGATGAGGTTCGGAAAGAAGGGCAAGTTAAGCCCTCGGTAGATAGGTCCATTTGAGGTTTTGGAGAGAGTGGGTCGCGTCTTATAGGCTTGCTTTGCGACCCAGCTTATCGGGAGTTCATCCAGTGTTTCATATTTCCATGCTTCAGAAGTATCATGAGGATTAGTGACATGTGTCAGATTTCAACTCAATGTGGTTGGATGAGAACTTGGTTTATGAGGGGAAACCGGTTGCCATTTTGGATAGGTAGATTCAGAAGCTGAAATTAAAGGATATTGCATCGGTGAAGGTTCAGTGGAGAGGTCAACCGGCCAAGGAGGCAACTTGGGAGACTACGCATGATATGCAGAGCATATATCCTCATCTTTTTGGCATTCCAGTGTGCTTCTAAACTTGTCTGAGGATGAATGTTTGCTTAAGAGAGGGAGAATGTAATGACCTGACCGATTATTTTGTGTATTTGAGCCGCGTTCCCCTATTTGATATTTTCGTATGTGTGTTTGTTGTTCTATAAATTGCGGGGATGATTGGTTTGGCTTCGGGAAGGTTCATGATTGATTTGGAACACTTAATATTACTTATGGAAGCCTAAGTAGTAAGAGTTAATCGAGAATTTGACTTTAATGTAAATGACCTTAGAATGGTATTTAGATGGTTCCAATAGGTTCTTATGGTGATTTTGGACTTAGGCAATGTGTCTGAATTTTGATTTGGGGGTTCCTAGGTTGATTTGGCCCTATTTGGTGAAAGTTAAAAAAAATTGAAGGTTTGGAAGGTTCATGGGTTTGACCGGGAGTTGACTTTGAGACTATCGGGTCGGATTATTGTTCCGGGAGTTGGTTAAACGTGGTTCGACATGAGTTTGCCCCCTACGTGTAGAAATCCTACCTATAGGTGTTAATTTGCTCGAATATATTTTGCCCCCTACGTGTTTGATAGATGACCTGCCTACAGGTGGTTTAATTTGTTTAATACATTCTGGCTCCGCCCGCTTATTAGAAATCATGTCAGTAAGAAAATAAAAAAAATGATCAATCCTCTGATTGCAGCATGTTCACATAGACACCATACCTATAGGATTGCATTTATTCACAAGTACCTGTTCTTTGCATGTTCACATAGACATCATGCCTATAAGATTACATTTATTCATAAATACCCGTTCTTTGCAATGTTCACGTAGATATCACGCCTATAGGGGCATAATCAGATGCCATTTTCGTCATTCTACTATACTGTCACCCGCCTAGAAAGCATGCCTATAAGGATAAAAATGTTAATGTTAATCAATATAATTGTCAATTGCTAGAAACCCTGCCTATAGTGTGTTCTATTAATACTGGTAACGTTAGACCTTCAAACAACTGCATAATCACTCTACTGCACACTAATCCGTCAAATTACAGCGTTGTCATTGTAATGCTGGAATACAGAATCATTTAGCAATCATGTCTATAGGATCAATAACTCATAACCTTGGTCTCAGTAATGAATATGTGATATCATATTCCCTAAACTGCGCAGAATTCACGTCTATAAAATTGCATTTTTGTTACATCTGGAACTGCTGTATCTATTAAAATCCAGAATCATTTAGAGATCATGCCTATAGGATTCAATAGTCTTAATTAGCCTAAAATCTGCTATTGTCAAATGCCCAATGTGTTTGCGTGCATTCGTTGTCAACGTGTGGAGGCTGACTTGAGCCCTTAATTGCTATTATATGAAGTCCAACTTGTTTTGCTTGTCGATTAGTTTTATCATTTTGAGCAGCCTAAGTGAAGTCTAGAACTACCTAAATAGAGGTCCAAAGCATCCTGGACCATAGGCATGGGATGGGTAGTGCACGCATAGGGTACGGTTTAGAATCAACTAGTACACTTTAGGTAACAACTTAAAGATAGTAATCGGGTAGCAGGAGATGATATTCTGTGCTCACTGAATAATATGAATAACACCCCATCTTGAGGGAGTTACGAAGTATTATTTATGTTGCACGGGGTGATCCTTTAGGCTAAAAAATTTAGGACCCCCCACCTTGTCTTTCAATCGATTATTTGTGTTTAATAATGAATTGCTTGTTTCTTAGCTTTGATCACATAGAATAATTCATATAATTGAGTTCGGCCAGGACCCACAGTTGTGGACCTCGAAGAGTGCCTAACACCTTCTCTTCGAGGTAATTTCGAGCCCTTACCCGATCTTTGGTGACGCAAACTAGTCAAACAGAGTTATCTGCAAATAGGTGCCTTAACGCACCTTTAAAATCGTTAGGCGACGACTCTTATCTTTTAACCCTTCCTTTAAAAGAGTTGTCACGTGTCGAAACCCAATTTCGCGAGAAAAAGGGGCAGGACATTGATACATGAATTTTGTATCGAGTTATGTTGATACATGAATTATGTATCGGGGTACATAAATCTTGTACCGTTTTTTAGCATGCATTCATATAAATGACTCATTTAGCAATATCTATTTAATTGTTAGTTATTGCTTGACATCCTTTTTTGCCAGTTGGGAGTCTCGGATCCGTTTATTGAGCATGCTATCTGTTATTTATATATCTGTGCAACATTATGGTTATTTCTGGACTAGACATGCTTGATACTTTTCAACTGGTGATATCTATGACTCTTATTTGTCATGATATTACTTATTGCTTCAGTTCTTAATTCAATTTTTACACTTGTGTGGTAAGTGTTCGAAAGCATCTAGCCTCGCCACTGCTTCTTCGAGGTTAGACTCGATACTTACTGGATACTGACTAGGTACTGACTGTGGTGTGTTGATGGTAGGCTAGGAGCCCGTATTTTTAATATATTTTACACTCTAATTACTACATTTTGAATGTATTTGAGCCTAATTGTTAGTACTTTATACTTATTATGTGCGTTATGTTGTGTAGGATATGATTTCGAGTGAAGAAGCAAGTTTGGAGCTAAAATGGATGATTTGGAGATTTGAAGTCTGAGTAGAAGCCCAAAAAATTAAACCGGGGTCACATTCAGGGGTCGAGGACCAAGTTTGGATGTCAAAAAGTGAGAAAAAAAGATTACTCTAAGAAAAATGCTCTACCGTCCAGCGTCGCGCGCCACAGGGCGCGGGTGCTAGTGCAAAAAACCGGCAGAGTGGAAAAAATAGGCCTCTGAACTTTCCCACTAATGTGGCGTATGGAGCGCCACCCAGTGCGCCATGGTAGTATATTTCTCGTCTAACTTTTTCCAATTCGGCTCAGAGATGATAGTTTCATCGGGCCCATTTCTACATGGTACAAGGATTCATCATTCTTTTCTCAACTCAACCACGAGTTTGGATTGAATTCATATTTTCCTATTATTAAACTCTATTTATTATGACTTTCTCCATGTTATGGAGTAGTTTACTTTAGTGTTTGACAGATATAGTATTTTGATTGGTATTTGTGGATTTTAACTCTAGTATTTTGCATGAATTCATTTGTAACGACCCGATCAGTCGTTTTGAGAATTTGCACTTTTCTCGGTAGTTTGGGGGTACGAGTAGCTCCGTATGATGTATTAGGACTTGTGTGCAAAAATTTGAGTTCATTCCGAGTTGATTTGATATGTTTTGGCGTGAGTTTTTCGAAGTCGAAAGTTCGAAATTCATTAAGTTTGATTTGAGGTGCGTTTCGTCATTTTGATATTGTTATGAGTGTTTTGAGACCTCGGGTAGCTACGTATTAGGACATGGAACTTGTTGGTATGTTTCGACGTGGTCCCGAGGGGCTCAGGTGAGTTTTAGATAGGTTTGGGTTGTGATGCGCTCGTTTTTCTTATGTTTCGACGTCGTTTCTTCAAGCATAAATGGTACCACATTGAAAGAATGAGCTCCGATTTCTGTTTTGATTGAAGCATTAGATCCGTATCGTAATTACAGAGCCATAGCAAAAAGAATCGTCAAATTTGGACATAGTATGAGGATTTTCTGGTCATTTTACTAAGAATTAGGTTGCCAGATTATTTAGATTAATTACGAAATTGTCATTGACTGCATATTTAAAAATCTGCACTATTTTCAAATATTGAAACCAATATATCTCCTTCGAATAAGGTCAAATCAAGTGATTCAAAAGTCTAACTTGACTAGAATTTCACAAGGAATCGATTGGAGGCATCAAAAGTGAGTTTCGAGATCTTTTGGGACAAGAAACGAGGTAGAACAGTGTTAAAACGAGGGTTTTGTTCATTTAACATATTTTGAGTTGGGGAGCTCGGAATTGGGCAATTTTCGAGGCGATTTTCAGCATATGAATTGGGGTAAGTATTCTCTACTCTGGTTATATTTCGTGAATCTATTTTCGATTTTAGCTTTTGGTTGATGAATTTTAAAGAGAAAATTGGGGGTTTTGGCCTAAACTTTCATAATATGATGTTTGATTTTTGAACACCATTCGGAGTCGGATTTGAGTGAAACTAGTATGCTTGAACTCGTAATTAAATGGGTTGACGGATTTTGTGAGTTTTGTCGGGTTCCGAGGCGTGGGCCCGAGTTGGGTTTTTTGGCCAATTTTGGGCTTTTGATTAAAGATTCGACCTTTTTCGATTGGGATTGGTTCCTTTGGCATTGTTTGATGTATTTGAGTTGTTTTTGGTTAGTTTCGAGCTGTTCGGAGGTCGGAACGCACGAGATGGCATTTTTGGAGCATCGCTTGGCTTGCTCGGTGTTGGAATCGGCTTGTTCAAGATAAGTAACTCTTCTAAACTTAGTGTTGAGGGTATGAAACACCAAATTATGTGTTGTGTGTTTGGCATTGAGGTGACGCACATGCTAGGTGACGGACGTGTGGGCATGCACCCTGTGAATTGTGACTCTATTGTTTCTAGGGCACTGTATAATGGACATATCTTGTTGTTATTTGTGTTTTTACCATGTGACAAAGTAATTGAGCTGTCAATCATGCTAGATATCATGATTAGGCTTTATGTTGATACTGTTGGGACCCATAGTGGTCGTTTTTTGCTGTCATTTTACTGATTTCATTGCTATTTTGTACTCAGTCATATTCATGCATTCATATCATATCTCAATCTCAGTTGCTATATATTAATACATCATATCATTGTTGTCAGGCTAGCTTCATGACATTGTCAGCCCGTGAGTGAGACTGGAGAGATTGATGACTGAGTAAGGCCGAGGGCCTAATTGTGAGGTTATTGATACTATAGCACGTGAGTTGTCTGTGCGGATTCTGATATTGATACTATAGCAAGTGAGTTGTCTGTGTAGATTATGATATTGATACTATAGCACGTGAGTTATCCGTGCAGCATGTGAGTTGTCCGTGCGGATTCTGATATTGATACTATAGCACGTGAGTTGTCTGTGCAGACTATAGCGCTTAGGCTAAAGGAGCCCCTCCGGAGTCTGCACACCACCAGTGAGAGCAGTCTACTATGTATATATATATATGGACCAGGTTGCACGCCGCAACGAGCCTTATGGATATATGTATATGGATCGGGTTGCATGCGGCAACGAGCCTTATGGCTATATATATATATAGATCAGGTTGCACGCCGCAACGAGTATTGTACAGTGCTGAGTGATTGAGTGTGCTGAGTATTGAGCAAGGTAAGAGATAATGTGAGACAGTGAGGTTGAGTACTCTGAGTGTGTGAGTACATGAGTTCATCACTGAGAGGCATTGCATTTTTTATGCGTACTTGAGATACATGCATAGAGATGCATTATCTTTTGCTGTCCTGATTTGGTGACATTCATGATTTTACCTGTATCTTGACATGTAGGCATTGAGATATACTTTCCTTATGCTATCTGAAAAATGAAACATTTACCTGATGAAAGGTTTCTAGGAAAACTTTTAGTTTTCAAACTTACTCATATTTTTGACGATTTCGGTAAAGAATTTGGGTTTTCACTGATATACTTGAAAAGCGGAACTATTTTCGAAAAACTACGAAAAGGCTGAGCATTTTATCTCTGAGCTATTTCTTTATTTAATTGTTTTACATTGTTATGAAATGTTGTTGGCTATTGGTGTTGAAACCGACCTATGTTCCAGCTCGTCACTACTTTCAACCTAAGGTTATGTTTGCTACTTACCAGTACATGGGGTCAGTTGTACTGATACTACACTTCTGCACATTGCGTGTAGATGTTGGCTGCTGAGGTTGCTGTGTTCGATGGGAGCTGGATTTGAAGATGTACCTGCGTTCTGGTTGTAGCTGCCTCTTGTTCATGGTAGCCTTAGATTTTAAAACTCTGTTTATGCACTTTTCCAACAGAAAGTGTATTTAGTTCATATCAGCTTTGTAAACTCTATTCTTAGAAGCTCGTGATTTGTACTACCAGTCCCTGGGAAAGGTATAGGATTCAGATAATTTTTTATTTAATTGTTTTTTTAATATTATTGAAATTGGATAGTTATTAGTTGGCTTACCTAGCGGGTTGGGTTAGGTGCCATCATGACTAGTGGAATTTGTATCATGACATCATTTATGGAGCGTTGAATCGATTGCAATTTTATTCCCTAAATTATTTAATCGAAAGAGGAATATTTTGGGTGATTATCTTTGCACTATTTCGTTTGGTTTAATTTAGTGATCCTTCTAAGTAATCGAAAGAGCTAGTCGAGTTGCTGATTAAATCAAGTTAGAAGAATATTTGAGAGACGTTTTCCTAAAGAGTAGTCCATTAATGTGTTCTTGCATATCTTCACAGTGTTTTATATTAGTTCACCTTGTAGAGTTAAGATTTAATCGGGAGAGGAGTCTTGCCTACATGATTGAACTAATCATCGAGTGAATTCGTGAGAATTATTAGAACATTAGAGTTAATTGAACTAGAATTAGATCCCGAATAGCTATCTTGCACCTATTCTGTCACGACCCCTTATTTCTCCCATCGATTATTTTGGTGTTGCTCAACTCTTGTATTTCTATGATTAATTGTTGGTTGCTTTAGTTTAATAGTAAATTTAGTTTATAATCATTCCAATCAAAGTGTTAATCATCCTGAATAGCATTTAAACTAGAAATTACTTGAACATTTTTTAAATTTAATCCCCGTGAAGACGATAATTAAACTATACTATCTTTGGCTAGCGAGCATCAATTTCGTGTTCTATTTTGCGCTCACCAAAATTTTGTTCATACTACGCTTTTGCACATCTTTTGGTGTAGATCCTCAGGTAGGTCCTAGCAAAGCTTCATGATTGAGCTAGGAGATTTCACAGAGACTTAGGGTGAGCTGCCATTCATGGATCTACTTCCCAGTTCCTGAGTCCCTATCCCTTTATTGTTCATGTCTACTGTATTACAGACACTTGTTTTGTATACAAACTTGATCTCATTCCGTAGTTTGCTCATGTACTTGTGTCACTTAGTCTTGGGGGCTATTGTTTAGGCCATGCTTGAGTTTTATCAGATTATTGTTTTTGAGACCATTTCCATCTTTTATTGTTATATATCTTTGTAGATAATGAAAATGGACTTTATTTATTGCTGTGAGTTGGCTTGCTTAGCAAGTTCGGCTAAGTGCCATCACGACCTTGAAATGGGATTTTGGGTTATTACAGTCGGAACTTGTCCCAAGTGTTTAGTTTATCTTTGATAGAGGCTCCATAGATAGTTGTGTTGGTTGTAATAATAAAATTATACACAAAATACATAAAAGAATAATTATTTATTTGATTTCATCATTTCCATGAAATGCTGCACGTATGGTTTTGGGTATAAAAAATATTTCATGATTTGATTTGAAAATGTATATGATTTTCAAATGGCTTTCGTGGTTAATTACTTTCCATGCATATGGCTGGGGTGCATCAATGGGTTGATTCGCTCGAATCAGCTAATATGTCAGGTGACACTTACGTGAATTTTGATCATGACACACAATTTTTAGAAGTATATAATTATTTTTAAAAAAAATGTTAAAATTGCCCTTCACCCATCGAAATAGACCACTTTTACCATCCTTTGTCTTTTGCTAACAATTAAGTCCTTAGTAGTTTATTCTTTCACAATTACCCTCCTCACTAATAAACTTCCAACTTACGCAATAACTGGGCCAAATACATAGACAACCCCTTAAAGTTGTCAATTTCATTTAGACACCTCAAGTGAAATAGTTACATATTAAACACCTAACCTAAATAAAATGTGTGTCTACTAAACATAAATTTTACAGTGCCAGACCAACACAAATTGCGTGAAATTCACTTTCTTGCAACTCCTTTGACATAGCAGGTCCAACCAATAAAAGGATTACATATCAGCCAAAACAAAAAAAGACATATCAAAAATTTACAAAAAAATAAAATAAAAGAGAAAATATATTTTTCATAACCCTTCTTTTTATCATCTTCTTCCCCGCCACTAACACAACCACCATTGTAGCATTGCCGGGGCTGTTAGTAAGGCTCCAAAAAACGTCCTTTCTTTAGCACATTATCCCCTCGTCGTCTCTCTCCCCTGTATCATCTTCTTCCACCAGATTTTATCTCTCCCCCTACCCCCTACCCCCTACCCCACCAGCCCACCACCACAACATCTTCTTGTGTAAAAAGAAATTAAAGGATTAAATAATTCACATGCTTCTAAACACAAAGGGATTTTAGTTTGATAGTATTTCAAAAATGAGGCAAAGGGATTTATAACAAACGTTAGCATCAACTTGTATATATGTCTTTAAACTGGCCTTATCGGCATATGGGCTATTAGGGTTGATAATTTGTGTAATTTAATTTTGCCCCAGCTTTTGTAAGGAGGGTCTTGCACCAACTTGAATTTTCTGACTAATCTTATGAGTAAAATGCAGATAAAAGTAAAGATTGAGAAAAGGGGTATGGAGTTTACCCGTCAATGTCACCTTCAAAAGCTGGTGAACTATCGATGGAATTCATTTATTAGCCCCCTAAAATCTTGCAAATGATTTATTATGTTGTTTTCAAAGGAGATACAGATTCCAATCCAAACTGGATTTCATTCCTTAAAAAAGCTGAAGGATTCTAGTAGCTCTAATTCATTTTCTCTGCCACAAAAATTGTTCAAGGAAGAATCTTTCTTTTCAGTTCTTTTTTCAAGAAAGATAAATAATAAGTCAATGTCACCTACTCCATTTCTCTATTATTTCTCAGTTCGTAGTAGTGACGTAATAGATAACTAGTGAGTAGTCAAGAAGGGGGAAGAAGATGTTGGCGGATCTGTTGAAAATGAAATATGGGAAGAAGAGAGAAAAATAATTCAGTAATTCACGAATCACTACTTATGCCACATTTGCTTGAGGCGCTTAATAACACATTTCTTATATATGTAAGGTGTCTAATAGGTCGATGCCTTAATTAAAGCGTCTACATGAAAATTCTGACAAGTTTAAGGGGCTTTTTATTTATTTGGAGAGTTTTTGGCCAATATTGTCCCTTATCTTTGAGGGTAGGTCTAATTTGATCCCTTAAATGTAACCCTGAGCATATTTAGTCCTTTAAGTATGCTAAAGTGGAGCACCTTTTGTCTTAATGACAGAATCTGCCCAAGATCAATTACGGGGTTGGTTTCGGCACTTACCGTCTTTTTAATTTACTTATAAAAAATATTTTATAAACTAACACCCACTAATAGTACAGAGCTGATAAATTTAAGATTTTAACGCTGAAACTTTTACTTTTAAATTGTTGATTGATTTTTCCAAAAAGAAAAAAATAGAGCTGCCAAGATCACTTCTAGGTATATTATTGAAGCAAACGAATGACCAGATTGTAATATCACTTTAGCCCGCACCAGAAACTATTTATCATCTGGTTGCCGAAAAAGTATACAAGAAAAAATATATAAATTATATATATATATATAAAAATATATAAATTATATATATATATATATATATATATATTGCAGCTATTATTTTTACAGCGGCTACACTGTGTCATTTTCTCATTGAAAACTGGCACAGAAAGGATATTTTCAAAGTCAAAATTTAAGAAGATATTATTTAAAAATGAGGAATTAATTAAAGTGATAATTTGCGTTATCCAATAAAAGGAGAGGAAACGTTTTTCTTCAGAGCAGAAGATTTGCTTCATGGACTACTAGAAACTTGGCAAAAACCGATCGCGGCCGACAGACAAATTTTGGTTGGTCAAAAACCCGGCCAAAAAAACGACCAAAGTCGGTCGTTTTTTCAAAATATCTTATTTTTAAATTTTTTTTCACGAAACCGACCAACTTCGGTTGGTTTTTTTCTGGCACAAAGATGCGGGAAACTATTTTTGAGTCCCGCGAAATTTATTTTTCAAGAAACCGACCAACTTTGATGGATTCTTCATTTAAAATAAAATTAATATTAAAAAAACCGACCGATTAATTTTATTTTTTAATAAAACCGATCGACATTGATCGGTTATTTTCATACAATACAATTAAAGAGTATAAATGAAATAAAGGACAGTTTTAAAACAAAATGCACTAATGGTCTAGCGGTAAAATAGTATCCTGCCACAGTACAAACCCCGGTTGAATTCCCAGATGGTGCATTTTTTATTATATAATTAAAATACCGACCGACTTTGATCGGTTTTTTCGATAATTTTTTTAATCGAATTTAATTGACCGACCAAAGTTGGTCGGTATGCCCTTCCGATCTTCAAAATACCGACCACACGTTAATGGTTGCGTTTCGACGGTTATTGGTCATTACGACCTACTTTTATCGGTTTTTTTGGATGATTTTTTCCGAATTTCTAGTAGTGATGAATCAGAGTTGGTTAACACCGTTAGTTTTTGAATACATTCTTTCATTGAAACTAAATATGCTCCACTTTAACATACTTAAGGGACTAAACATGCTCAGCATTATATTTGAGGGACCAAAATAGACCTACCCTCAAACACGGTGGATATTTTTTTTTTTTTTTTGGCTGAGATGATGTTTATTTGGACAGATTTGTAAAATTGAATTTTCTTCTCTCTCTTCTTTTTCATTCTTTTTTCTAATTCATTTTTCCTAGTTTCCTACTTCTCTTCCTGTAAGAATCCAAGTAAGAAATGGTTTCTACTTTACAAATCGTTTTTATAGAACTCTCCAAATTCAATCTTTTAAAAATTTCATTCATTTAACCAACTTAATAGCAAACTTAATAGCAAAAAAGAAAGTGCAAAGACCAATTTCAATTGAGAATGGCGATTTACTTGCTATTTTCGGTAGTTTAAGAATAACTTTATTTTTTCCTAATTTTTATTATTAATCAAATATTTTTACATAAATTGAAAAGGAGGAAATAATATTAGTTCAGATCATAGATTAGTTTAATAAGTTGTTAATGAGAAAAGACAAAAGCAAAACAACAAACGGCCTTCGTGTTTCTCTTCCTCACCTTTCACGATTCAGATCTGTTTGACCCCAAACTTCACTTCCCCCAACAACACGCACATTTTCTTCACACATTTACACTTTTTTTCTCACACATATATAAAAACACATACAGCAACTGAATACAAAAAGTGCAAATTTGATTCTAGGGTTTACTGTTCTTCAAAATGGATGGTTCAGCTCATCAAACGGACACCGTGATGTCGGACGCGGCGGCGGCGCAGCAACCAGCTCCTCCGCCGCAGCCGGTTTCCGGAATCGATAACATTCCGGCGGCGTTAAGCCATGGCGGCCGGTTTATTCAATACAATATTTTTGGTAATATATTTGAAGTTACTGCAAAGTATAAGCCACCTATTATGCCCATCGGTAAAGGAGCTTATGGCATTGTTTGGTAATTTTTTTCCTTTTTTCTAAACCGTTGACTTGCCTTTGTAAAAATTTATGTTGATTTTTGATTGATGAAAATATGTTTTTTTGTATTGTATTTGTGATAGTTCTGCTTTGAATTCGGAGACGAATGAGCATGTTGCGATAAAGAAAATCGCGAATGCTTTTGATAACAAAATTGATGCCAAGAGAACTTTGCGTGAGATTAAGCTTCTTCGACATATGGATCATGAAAATGTCAGTGAGTGATCCCTTTTTTTTTTCTTAGTATAATTTACTTATTGGATCAAAATTAAATTGTGGAATAGGTTATGAAATATTTAATGTTACCATCTCCAAAAAAAGGTAGGAAATATTTGCTTGTGTTATACTCTCTCCATCTCAGTTTATGTGACGGTGTTTGACCGAGCACGTAGTTTAAAAAAGAAAAAAGGCTTTTGAAATTGTGGTCTAATACTAGCCATAGACATTTGTGTAGTTATACATCATCTCATTAAGGTTAAAATAATGTTAAATTGTTTCTAAAGTATAGAAAGGTATCATTCTTTCTAGGACAGACTTAAAAGGAAAGAACGTCAGATAATATAGGACAAAGGGAGTATTCTATTTTTATATCAGATGGAATAAAGAGTGATGTTGAAAGTATTCACTTGTCCTTTCAGGGACATTTGATAAAATTGGAACGATATAGACGGTGAATTATTCACTTGATTCACTGTTATCAGCTTGATGATCTACTTAATTAGTAAGGAAATAATACTATGTTGACCTACTATGGAGAGAATGAAGGATTAACGTTTTTTCTATTTATAATGACATAAAGATAGAGTAATTTTTGTAGCTAGTTTCGCTCATGACACGAAGTCTTGGGTCTCTTTTCCTCCTTTTTGTCAACTGAATAATACTATAAAACAAACTGTATTTAAAAAAATTGTGGACAAATATGGCATGCATATAGAATTAGAAATATTTTCAACTAATAGATGGAGCTACTTTATTTTACAATGGGAGTTAGATGCTTCATAAGAAAAAAGAGATGTTAGATCACGTATTGTTTGTGTATAAAAGAAATTTTTTAAGGCTAATTCAGCATCTTGCGTTGCAGATTGTTGCGATCAGAGATATAATTCCACCGCCTCAAAGAGAAGCATTCAATGATGTTTATATTGCATATGAGCTCATGGACACTGATCTCCATCAAATTATTCGCTCTAATCAGGGATTATCAGAAGAACATTGTCAGGTTAGACTTAGGATTATTTTATTCTTCCAAGGTGCCATTTAGAACATTACTGAAATGGGAATATCCAATTATTTAAAAGCTTATAAGATTTTCTTATTCTTGATTAAAATCTAATTGGTTGATGTAACAAGTTTTTCAAATATGTGGTGCTTCTTTGCTCTTCTCTTTATTTTCCTTTTGCATGTTGGAGTTGGAGAATACATGTATCAATCCTTGTGTTGTTGGGAGTAAGCACTGTTCTGACAGTATTTACTTCCTTTCTCCTTATGTTATCATTTTTGCAGCTTTCAGTTGTGGTATATTGTTTCCCAGAGTCGTAATGAGTCATTCTCGTTGTGCATGATTACAGCATTTTTAACAAGAAACATTAGCATTCTCTCATTCGATGGAAATAATGTTCATAAATCCTCTTTTTTGAGTGCTGAAATCTATGAATGAAAACCCATGCCCTTTCACTTTTATATTTCGTCGTATCATTTCTAAGTTGAACTTTAGTGGGTATGCAATTCTACTGTATCCACTTATATCAAATGGGAACTGGTAGCAACGTTCAATAATAGACATTTTGGCTTCATCAGTATGCTATTCTTAATCTTTTTTTCTTTTTCTTTTGATTGGTAGTTTGCTCTTTTCCTCTTATTTAGATTAGGACTTGGATCGCATTATCATCTTTATTTTCAGACGATCAGTACCCTTCTAAAGCTAGGAAAAACTTGAAATGTTTAGGAGTGCTCTTCATTGTCAAGTTAGGGTGAGGCGGTGAACATTAATGACTGCAAATTTGGCGATATCCGCTTAGACATATCAACTGAAAACTGTTAGTAATTGTCATCTGATAGCAGTATGCTGTTTGTATCTTTCTTCCTTTTCTTTTCATGGTTAGTATGCTCATTTTTCCCTTACTTGGATGAGTACATAGATCATATTATTATCTGTATCATTTCTGATTATCTGTACTCTTCTAAAGCTAGGAAGATCTTCAATGTTTAGGAGGGCGCTTTTTGGTCATTTTTAGTATGAATCTTAGTAAGTGCAATGCTACTGTATCCGCTTAGAATCATCAAGTGAAAATTAGTAGTAATGGTCAATCATAGACAATTTGACACATCAGTGTTGTTCTTGATAGTTCTCTACTTTTCTTTTATTCAGCATTAATATCTTTTTCCTTCTTATTTGGATAGGGACATAGATTATTTCTCGGGATAAAGTAAGGTAAATTTTATTGCTTGTAGCATCCAGAGTATGCAGCATGTACAGATTAGGAAATAGACATCGTCATCCGTTTTTGTACAATTGCTGCCCTTTTGAAGCTAGAAAAGCTTTAAGTGTTTAGAAGTGCTGAAATAAGATTGTTAGAGTGTAACCAATTTAATTGTGGAAGCATATATCAAAAGATAAGTCAAATGCTACCAATCAATAGAAAAAGGTAAGTGAAACGCTTGAATGACGTATAATTGATTATTAGTTGAAGCTATTGGGTAATACTGGACAAAAGAAAATTTGGAAGTGCTCATCTTGGGATATTTTTTTTTTCTCTTGACAACTCCAATATCATTTTATGAATTCACCAACAAGGTAGAAAAGAGCAGCCTGGTGCACAAAGCATCCCACATTCACGCAGGGTCCAGGAAAGGGCCGCACCCCAAGGGATGTGATGGAGACAGCCTACCCTAATGCAAGCATTGGTGGTTGCTTTCACTGCTTGAATCCGTGACCAACAGGGTGCACCGGAAAAATATGTATCTAGTGGAAACATAAACTAATGTGTCTCCTGGCCAGTCTACCCAAAATTTATAAGAAAAAAGGTTTTCTTTCTTTAAACAAAGTGTGAATCATACAAAGAAGTGTTCTTGAAATTATTTAAACTGTTCTAGTTGTTCTTGTTAGTTAATCACACCATTTTGCTTTAAAGAAAACATCAACAACTACTCTTTGATGCTGCTTATCAAAAACCAACTAGTCTTTGATGCTATGGACTTGTTATACATGTATATTTTGTAGTATGATGTACTCTTTATATAGGTTTGCCTCATAGGAGTAAACTTATTGTACTTAATACAAAAGTGTAACAGTGATGTATTGCTGGTGTATAAACAACATAAACAAATCATCTTACTTCTAGATGTAACATTAGATACCTCTGGAAATAGAGGCGGAGGAGGAAGAGAGGGTAGCCATGGTAGAGGGGTCAACTGTAAATATTTATAAGAGAATAAGAGTTTAGGGTAATAGTGAGAGGCTAAAGAACGATACAAAAAGCCATCTCGTTTCTAAGCTCTCTTTTCCATAGTTGAACATGAAAGAAATTGCAGTAAGACTCTAAGAACAATATGCTTGCTAAATGGTTTACTATGTGAAATAAGTAGTTAATATATGTAAGGTTGGTACTTTGAGAATTCTGTAATGGAGATTAGTTGTCGAAGTATGGTGTAAGTTTAAAATCTTATATTGGTTATTGTTCAGTTTTTGATGAAAACGTAATCCAAGAATACACACTCTATTGCTTTATTTGTCCAAGAACATACACTTGCTGTATCTGCTGTTATGCTGAACAATACGGAAGTTTACTCTGTGTTTTTGTAATGAAGAAGTATGTTAATTATCTTGTCTATATTTCTTGTTATTTCTCCATAACAGTCAGTGTTGCTTTTATACATACATACCTACATACCTACATACATATTATGGTGCATTATTCTGCCAAAATTCATCTGTATATTAATTAGTCAATGTTTTTGGTGCAGTATTTCTTGTATCAGATCCTCCGTGGGTTGAAATACATACATTCTGCAAATGTTTTGCATAGGGACTTGAAGCCTAGCAATCTCCTCTTGAATGCCAATTGTGATTTAAAGATATGTGATTTTGGGCTAGCTCGTGTCACTTCTGAAACAGACTTTATGACCGAATATGTTGTGACAAGGTGGTACCGGCCACCTGAGCTGTTGTTAAATTCATCTGACTATACTGCAGCTATTGATGTATGGTCAGTTGGTTGCATTTTCATGGAATTGATGGACAGAAAGCCTCTGTTTCCTGGTAGAGATCATGTACACCAGCTACGTCTGCTTATGGAGGTATTTTGTTTTTGTCAAAATTTATCACCAAACCATCTCCAACCTCCTCCCTAAACATTTACTTTTATCTATGTTGTATACCTTTGCCTTTTTCTCCGAATCACCTTTTTAGTGTTCATAATTACTAGCAGTTAGTCTTCATAAAAAATAATTACCAGTTAGTTATGTGCAAATCTAGCTAGAAATGGAGAACACTATCAGGTTGTAGATCTGGGAAACCAGAAGAAGGTACTGATGGAGTGAATGACCATTTGTTTTTTAACAGCTTGCTCATCAAGAGCATTGATAAGGAGCAACATGATATGTTAATTTTTCATTGTAAATGGATAATGCATTCAGTCTTTTCTCCAAATGTGGACAAGATACAAGAATTAAGTTCCTACCCTCTCTTCCCTCTCCAACTATTGCCAAGATGATTCGGTTCTTGGATTAATCATCATCTTTTAAGTTATTGATTTATACACCTGAGTGCAATGACATAGAGCACTCTCCGATATTAGCTTCATATGAGGGAACTATTTGCAGTTGATTAGCTCCTCCCGAGGTCCAAACTGAGATTTTGAATGAGACCTGTCCAACTATTGACAAGATGATTTGACTCGTGGATTAATCATCATTATTTGTATTATAGATTTATATGCTTACTGCAATGACTGAGACTCACTCTCTAATATTTAAGATCATGCTCAGATGTGATTGTTCATACTTAAGTTATTCATATTAGGGAATGTTACCTTATTCAAAACAATTATTCTTATGAGGGATTTCTCTGCAGTTGATTGGCACCCCATCTGAGGCTGAAATGGAGTTTTTGAATGAGAATGCAAAACGGTACATCAGACAACTTCCTCTTCATCACCGACAATCTTTTGTCGAAAAATTTCCACATGTAAACCCTGCTGCTATTGATCTTGTTGAGAAAATGTTGACATTTGATCCCAGAAGAAGAATTACCGGTGAGGAGCCCCTTACATCTACTAGCTGCATTATTCATTTCTGTATCTGCATGTTAACCTTTTCCTTTATGCATAGAAGAGTACTTGCGTGTCTCTGCTAGTATGTATATTTATTCACTTGCCAGACAAATAAAGTTACTACGTGATGATAATCGTGGGAGATCACCCCCAAAAGAATATCTTCTAATCTGGGTACTATGGTAGGATTCTTACCTTCTCATTATTATACTTGACCGTAACAATAATCCTCTAACAATCTACATATTGCTTTGACATGCAGCTTATTATTGTAAATAGTGGTTATTTTGCTGTTGATGCTAGGGGTTTGCTCCCACTTCGGTTTGCTTCTAAGTAATTTATTTACCTTAAGAAAAAGGGAAAAACACACTGATTTTGCTCCATTCTAAGTACTTATTTATCTGCCTTTTGGCAAGGGATTAAGGTATCAATTCTCTCAAGCGCCGAGTTTAGATACCGAATTTTGGCTCATACTATGTGGAAGTGAAAATTTATATTCCGGATGTATTAGATTATCATTCAAACTTTTGGAGGAATATGGAAAGTTTAGCGTCATTGCATGCCTTTGGAAGAAAACAGGCGTATTATGATATATTATTCCTGCTGATGCTAGTAAGATCGGAAATCTGCTTAGTTAGAAAGGATGACACAAAATTAATTTCTGGAACAAGAGTGACTGGAAATTGGTTGCACATATGAGCATGATCAGTACAGAGATGTGTGAAGATGAATTATAAAGGGGAAGGAGCAAATTATACGGAAAAGTGGAACGAGCATATTGTTTTTTCCGTACTGAGATGAAGGGAGTTTCTGTCCTGTCTTAACAATAAAACAAGTAAAGCTTTTTAGGTTACACTATTAATCATAAGACATAACCATCAATGCTCTTTAGGCAGCCATAGCATTCCTGCGGAAAATAGCTACTTGTGACAAATAGCAACTGCTGTATTTTTAATCTTGATTAGATACTCATGGGTAGGAACAAAAAGCAAAACTGATCTTTATACCAAAAAATAATTATTTCTCTAATGACTAGAAACTAACAATGCCTATAATTGCCATGATAAGTTCAAGTGTGTGTGTGAATATCATGTTTGTTTTGTGAATAATTGTTTGTCCTACCTAGGCTGTTGAAAGATGTTGCTTCTCGAATTAGAGAAATTTGATTAGGAGATGAGAGGAACTATGTCTTTTCTCTCTGTACCTTCCATCTTTTGGCAATCACTATGTCCACCTCTTTATTTTTTATTAAGTGTATGTCGACCTCTTTATCAACGAGAACTTAGTTACAAACTCTTCCGACTGTGAGTCATCAAAAGAATGATTGGGCACTGGTTCAAAGGTTTTAGACGTGATGGACAGAAGAGTTTGAACGGGCCAAGAAAAGACCAGTCTACTAACTAGGCCACTAGGGTTAAAACAGTTCAACCAGGTATCGGATAAAGGCTGTCCCCAGTGAAAGTCAGCTTGAAACATGCGCTCTAATATAAGATCAACTAACTCTAAGGAGAAGAAGGAAAATAAATAAAGGACAAACAATGCATCCCTTGGGGGTTGGCCTGGTGGCAATTGACTTGAGCCTTGGGGTATGCTCCCTTTCAAGGTCTCAAGTTCGAAACCCACTGGGTGCAAACAATTTCTGAGGGCCATCGGACTGGGTAAAACCGGAATTAACCGTGGTGCACTTGCGGGAAACTCCTTGCCGAGGGCCTGTGCACCCCCGGGATTAGTCGGGGTTCATAGAGACTCGGACACCCGGTGCAAATCAAAAAAAATAAAGGACAAACAAGATGGGGTGGCCTCACCTTGGATGGCTGACAGTGCAACCATATTTCAGTCCTCGCCAGCAGTACTCTAGCTTAGTGTTCTTGGGATCTTAAGATGCCTTCTATATCAAAGGATTTGATGAGCTCACCCTACCCTAGGCCCGAATATTGGCTGGAATTGCTATAGAGTTTCCACTTTATGAAAAAGGAAAAAAGAGTTTCTGATAGAGTTTTCTGTAACATTTTGAGCATGAACTAAGAACTGAGAATCGTTAAACATAGAATAGTATGATCTTCTTTTGTGGACTATATGCTGGCCTGGGTAAGTGGGTACTGTGTGGTTTTCTTGGTCTCTCAAGTAATCAACTATGGTTTGTGGTATACTGCTACTGCTTTAACTGATTTGCGGCATGATTGGAATTTGGAAAGGCGTTATGGCTAGCCTCCTGTGACGCCCATGACAGAGGGCGGACTGATGAGGGCGGGTCAAGCAGGACTGGCAGCCTTCTAGGCTGACAAGCTTCTGAAGAAGGGATGCACATCACCTTAGGCGAATCCCACATCGAAATGGGAGAGGAAATTGAAGATCTATATAAGGCACGACACAAGTTCACATGGTACGCGCACTTTTGGGGCTCGATGCGGCATAGCCCAAAAGACAAATCCGTGCGGGCCTAGGCCCAAAACGGACAATACGTGCCATGCTTGAGCCGTGACACCTCCATCTTTTGGTCTTCACAGTTATCATATAATTTTTTTTATCCTCGGCACTTATTAGAAGTCACACTGCAATCAAATCTCCATATTTGCATCGTTTAACAGCTTACATCTTCGCTACATACTGATTCCTCTACTCTGCATTTTGTTTTTGGTTTCAGTTGAAGATGCGCTTGCACATCCTTACCTAACATCGCTTCATGATATCAGCGACGAGCCCGTTTGCATGACTCCTTTTAACTTCGATTTTGAACAGCATGCCCTTACTGAGGAACAAATGAAAGAGCTAATTTACAGGGAGGGTCTTGCATTTAATCCTGAATACCAGCAGATGTGAGTACTCATTTGCTATTGGAAATGTCTGTGTGACTTTCATTTTTTGTGCACTCAGGTGGTTTATTTTTCCATGTATATACATGTCTTTTCCACCTGATGCCTGGATGGTGTTCTTTTTGAACGTTTTAATTTATGTAGCATGATCTGTGTATGACAATTGTTTGATGTATTTTAAGAGGTTGTTTACTTGTATCGGTACTGTTTATTACACTGAACTTCTACTAGGCGATTTGGGTATTGAATATGTAATCTTGCTGCCACAGTATTTTATTTCTTTACTCGCAATAAGTGCTTTTTTTGCTTCGATACTGGTTACTGTCCCGAGGAACCCCTCCAGAAAAATTGGGTTCTAATACTTTCTTGGATATCTGACACTAATTAATTCTGATATCTAATGAGCAATCCTGTGAACATGTTACATTATAGTTAGCACCTGAAATCTTCATATGCATATCATGTGTACTAGACCTTTTTATTAAATATTGAAACAATTGTAAGGATTCATAATGAGTTTGTGAGTGGAAGAGAGGAAGGATATTCTTTTAGGCTTTGGGTGACAGGAGTGATGTTAATCCTTACTAATTAGGAAGTGAAAGTGGACTGTGTGCTACCTCATTTCTACCCTTGAATGATAATATAATCCTTTTGAACCTCCTTAATTATGCCAAAACCACTTGAATTTGAATAGATCAAACTACATGTGAGAGAAGAAAATCACACTACGTTTATGAAATATCTAATACCTTATGCCAAATTGAATGCGAACAATAATACTTCTCGTGGGAGAAGATAATCATGCATGTTCCTCTTCCTTTTTTTCCCTTTTTCTCCTCAAGTTAAAACAAGTATTAGTTCATTATTGTCAGCTGGTGCTTTAATCATGCAGTCCTTGTAGCAGTTGTAGAGGTTGAATTCAGTATCTCATTCAAGAACTGGATACAAAACTTTACCTCAAGAAATGATGATATGCAATTGTCCTTATCAAAAAAGAAAAAAAAATGATGATATGCAATTGCATCATAGCTCACCAACCAGTACAGACAGGTCATAAATAAGACTATGTGCATGTCAAACAGTATCAGCTTTTCATGATCCCAAATGATCTTGAAAGCAGCAAAGGAATGAAACCGGTAAAGTTACTATCATGTGACCAGGAGATCACGGGTTCGAGCCGAACCTCTTGCAGAAATGCAGGGTAAGACTTTTGTGGTCGCCCTTTCCGGACCCCGCGTATAGCGGGAGCTTAGTGCGCACTAGGCTGCCCTTTTTTTTCTATTTTCACCCTCACTACTTGTAGATTCAGAAGATGAACTTTAGAAGCTGGTAAGATCTCCCTGCTTGCTTAATTGGATGTCATTCAAGTTTTATCGTCGAAAAGTTTGATGATGAGAAAGGGGTGACGCACATCCAAATCTTGATTGCAAGAGTTGTTAAGAATGCATGGAGAGAGAAGAAAGTTTCAAAGGGTTGTTAATTCATCGATGATGTTATTCAGGTAAAAACAAATAGGAAACAAGGTATATTTATGTCAAGTCCATTTACTTAAATAGTACCGCGAAGGCAAGCAAATTGGAAATAGGAAATATTTCTGTCAAGGGTCATTTGCTCATCAATGATACATTGCATGCGAAATCAAATATTGTTATTTTTTTGAAGATGCTAAGAACAACGATTTCTTAGTTTGGGCGATAGCAGGCGTATTTGGAGTCTATTGTGACATTCAAGTTAGTAGAATTCTTGAAAGATAGCAGAAGCAACACAAAATGAATAGGAATGGGAAAGATGAATGAACAAGTAGACAGTATTAATTAACTATGTTTCAATATTCTGTTATAGTGCCAAAATGCAGTGGTCGAAAGTCAAGACGACGACCCTGTTAGAATGGCATCTCAAGTAGGGCCCGTGGACAGCCAACATGTAATTAACGCGATTTAATAAAGTTAGATTGCGAAAATGCGCAAAAACAATTTTTTTGTACATTCATAAATGTATGAATCTATTTGACATAAGAGAAGTACAAGTTCAAATATCAGGTGTGGCGTTTTTGTATTTTGCTGAATCCTCTAGTAAATATTTCTGGTTCCCTCACTTTGCACATTTGTCTGTGTTAACAGAAGTGTATTTGTGTCTCAAGATATCAGACAGGATTTTGAGAAGAAAATCAGGTAGTGGGGCCGAACCATAAATCAGTATTTCCAATCAACCGTCATGTGGAAATGGATTGGGCAAAACACAAAATTGGTCTCTATATATATATATATAGAATACACATACAAAAAAAAATTGTCGATTATTATTTTCAGATTATAAATATAAATTTTTCAAATCGATTAGTCCTCCTATTGGCAGAAACGATCCACCCCATTACCCAAAAACGAAGTCTTCCACGAGCCGGGGGCGGATTTATAGTCCATTTTATGGTGCATGTGAACCCATGGCTTGTCTGTCAAACTAAATATTTTATGTACATATTTTCTAGAATTGATCTAATATTGTCTGCTGGCACCCATATTCCAAAGAAGTTAAATGGTGCACTTTTAAGTGCCGAGTTATTTACCTAGAGGAGCAGGGATTAATTCCCAAGGAATACTTTTTTCTTTCTTTCTTTAGTGATGTACGCATGTTATAAAAATCCTAGATCCGCCTCTGCACAAGCCTCGTACTCTCCACGAATGGTTTGATATGCTTTCTTCCTTATTCCTCTACTTATCTCTATCACTACCTATAACCTATCTTCCTAATGAGTATTAAGGACGATTCCTGTACCTAGGGGTGTAGATAGGTCAGGTTGGTTCGGATTTTGTAATTACCAAACGAAATCAATTGTGTCGGGTTATTAAATCTAAAGACCAAACCAAACCAATAAAACTCGGGTTTTTCAATCTCGATTTTTCTCGGGTTTTCGGGTTATTTTCCCAGTAAAATCTTCGTAGCACAAAACATATAACTTGTGCTCAAAATATTTCTTTAATCCTAGTAAGATACAACTATATAATGTATTTTCCAAGAAAATAATATAAATATGAGATGTGTCATGGCATTATCCTAAAATATTCAACAATAAAGACAATAAAACTATGTAATACAAATATTGCTAATTAAAACGCCATAATAAAAATAAATATAATCTAAAAGTACTAATCATGCTAAAATAAGTAGACAAATAAGGAAGTATTAATTACATGACTAAACTCAAAAGAAAAAATAAAAATAAGTTATGCACTTTTATCTAAATTATTGCAAAACAAAATAGATATTCAATACATTGCCGTTCGTAGTATTGAATTGAATGTCTTTTGTTAGCATTAGATTTGATTTGATTTTGGTTTGGGCTTTTGTTAGCATATTTAAGTTGGGTTTTTTACCTAGCTATACTATATTAGAAACTTATTAACCACTTTTCTTTAGGTTCCTTAAAAATTACATTGTGTATCTATATTTACTATTATGTACAAAATATGATAAAAGAAAGATCCCTTAAAAATAGGAATTAATTTGTAACTATATCTCTCATTCCCATTTATCAGCTTAATTAGCCTCTACAATCACGATTTTCCTCCCAATTTTAAAATAAAAATAAAAAATTGAAGTCATTCTGTCTTTCATACAACTCAACTAATCTCTCTCTCTCTCTCTCTCTCTCTCTCTCTCTCTCTCTCTCTCTCTCTCTCTCTCTCTCTCTCTCTCTGTGACGATCCGGCCAGTCGTCTCATGAGTTACCGCTCCGTTTCCCCCATTTCTGCTTCTTATTGTTTTGTTTATTCGAGTTTTATGGTATCGGGTTGGTCGGATTGAATCCGGAATGATTTTGGTGAAGTTTGAGACACTTAGTCTCTTTTAAGAAGCCTTAAGTTGGAAAAGTCAACCGGATGTTGACTTATGTGTTAGAGGGCTCGGATGGGAGTTCCGATGGTTCGGTTAGCTTTGGGAGGTGATTTGAGACTTAGAAGTGTGATCAGAATGGGTTTTGGAGGTTTGGAAAAGATTTAGGCTTGAATTGGTGAAGTTGATATTTTGACGATTTCCGGTTGGTGGGCGAGATTTTGATATAGGGGTCGGAATGGAATTTCGAGAGTTGCAATAGCTTCGTGGTGTCATTTGGGATGTGTGTGCAAAATTTCGGGTTATTCGAACGTGGTTTGGTTGGATTTTTGATCAAAAGCGGAATTCGGAAGATTTTAGAAACTTAGGCTTGAATCCGAGGTGTTTTGGTTGATTTGATGTTGTTTGAAGTGTTTTGATGATTGGAACAAGTTCGAATAAGGTATTAGGATATGTTTGTACTTTTGGTTGAGGTCCCGGGGGCCTCGGGGTGATTTCGGGTGGTCAACGGAGGAGTTGAGATGTTACTGCAGCTGCTGAAGTTGCTGCTTCTGGTGTTTTTGCACCTACGGTTTGGGGACCGCAGGTGCGGCGCCGCACGTGCGGAAGGGGAGCTGCAGATGCGGATTTGAGAGGAAGAGTCAGGAACCGATGCGGAGTCGCAGGTGCGGAGAGTGGACCGCAGATGCGGAATTGGTTTGTTAAGTGATTTCCGCAGAAGCGGAGGATAGACCGCATATGCGATACCGCAGAAGCGGCAATTGTGCCGCAGATGCGGAACAACTGGACAGAAGAATTAAAAAGAGTCCTTCGCGAATTTTGGGTTATTTCACCATTTTTGACTTCGGCTTGGGAGCTTTTTGGACGATTTGGAAGAGAGATTTCAAGGGAACTTCATTGAGGTAAGGATTTTGGATCTAAAACTCGTTCCTATGCTATTATTTCATGGATTAGAGCTAGAATTTGTGGGAATTAAGGGTGAAAATTTGGGGAAGCTAGGGTTTAGGATTGGAGACCTATGATTGAGGTTTTGATGGGCCATATGAGGTCGGATTTATGAGTTTTTGGTATGTATGAACTCGTGGGAAGATAAGGAATCTATTGGTGATAAAATTATCGAATTCCGAGACGTGGACCCGGGGGTCGAGTTTTGATAATTTCGGGATTTGTGTTAATTATTGATTGTTTTCGCTTGGGCTTCGTTCCCTTAGCCTATTTTGACGTCCTCGTTCTGATTTTGGATAGATTCAACGCAAGTGGAGGCCGATTCGAGGGGCAAAGGAGTCGCGAGCTTGAGATTTGACCGGCTCGAGGTGAGTAATGGTTGTAAGTGATGTTCTGAGGGTTTGAAACCCCGGATTGCACATCGTAGTGCTATATTGAGGTGAGGCACACGCTTGATGACGAGCGTGGGGTCGTACACTATTGGGGATTGTGACTTGGTCCGTCCCGATTGATGATTTTACCGTGTATTTGACTGAAATCTATTTGCTATCATCATTATTTGGGCGGAATGCCATATTTGGGCTTCATGCCAACTATTTAAACCCTTCGGGGGATTTTTATTGATATCTCCTCACTGTTTTGACTTTATACTTGAACTCAGTCACTTTATTTTCCACTGCTTTTATACTCAGCCATGTTTACTCCCTTTTAATACTTAAATGATATTTTAAATGATGTTTGGGCTGAGAAATACTGTTTTACTACTGCCCGAGGGGCTTGTGAGGATTTTTGACAGAGTAAGGCCGAGGGCCTATGTTGTGAGGAAACACTGATATTGATTTGAGGCTGAGGGCATGAGATATGTACGCCACGAGGTGGCTTGATTGATATGAGGCTGAGGGCCTAGTGATGACGCCACGAGATGGCTTGATATTGCGCTTGGGCCGTAAGGGGCCCCTCCAGGAGTCTACACACCCCCAGTGAGCGCGGGTACCTAGTATGATGTGAGATTGAGCCCGAGGGGCTGGTATGGTTCTGAGATGTTGCCCGAGGGGCGGAGTTGTTGATACTATGCCCGAGGGGCAAAATTCTATGTGTTCATTATTCCTTAATTGCCTGTCATTTTCCTGCTTTCCTATTGAAAAAAGGATTTCTATTTATCTCTTGACTGATTTACTGATTTCAAATGGTTTTACTGCTTCATAATAGATTGCCCCGTGCCTTACGTGATTTCTCGCTTTCAGTCTTTATTTACATTTGTTACTCACTGAGTTGGAGTACTCACTTTACTCCCTGTACCCTGTGTGCAGATTCAGGCATGTCCGGTTTCGCTCCCGAGTGCTAGTCCTTATAGCTTCAGGCGGACATTCGGAGTCACGAGGTAGCTGCCTGGCTTCTGCAGTCCTGTGTTTCACCTCCTTTATCATTTCTATCTATTTTCAGACATTTGTACTAGCATAGACTTAGCAGACTTGTATTATGACTTATAGATGCTCATGGCTAGTGACACCCCGGTTAGGGCTGTGTTTGGGTTGTACTTTCGCATTATTATGACATTATCTGCTACTTAGTACTATTAAAACATGTTTTAGCCTGTTTTCTTGATGTTTAGCTGTTTAACTTCGAATTTGGAATAGTTGGCTGGCTTTGTCTTCACGAGAGGCGCCATCACGACCAGTTCCGGGAATAGGGTCGCGACAGTTGGTATCAGAGCCTAGGTTACATAGGTCTCACGAGTCATGAGCAGGTTTAGTAGAGTCTCGCGGATCGATACGGAGACGTATGTATTTATCCTCGAGAGGCTGCAGAACCTTTAGGAAACTTCATATTCTTGAAATTCTTGTCGTGCGAATTTGTTGATCCGAGTACTAAACTTCTGTTATTCTATTCTCTCACAGATGGTGAGGACGCGCGCTACCGGACAGGGTGGACGACAACCAGTACCACCAGCCGGGGCACTAGAGGCCGAGGACGCGGCCATGGTCGTGGCAGAGGCAGAGCAGCAAGGGCAGCACCTGCAGATCCACCAGCTGCCCCAGTTCAGGACCGGGTCCCAACTGTGGACTCTCCAGCAGCACCAGCTCTGGCACCAGCTGTCCCTATTGTGATTCCGGTTCTTCAGGAGGCCTTGGCTCAGATATTATTAGTTTGCACTGGCCTAGCTCAGGCGGTTTCAGCCACTACAGCCGCAGCTACTTCTTAGGCCGGGAGAGGCAGTCAGACTCCCGCCGCCCGCACACCTGAGCAGGTTGTGCAGGGACTTCAGACGCTGGGGGCACACCCAGCTCAGCCGGTTGTCGCTGCTCAAGACTATGTAGTTCCTGCCATGCCAGAGGATGAGCAGCGTAGGTTGGAGAGATTTGGTAGACTTCAGCCTCCGACCTTCAGTGGAGCAGAGGGCGAGGATGCCCAGGGCTTTTTGGACAAGTGTCAGAGGATGCTTCGTACAGCCGGTATTCTAGAGACCAGCGGGGTCGCTTTCACTACCTATCAGTTTTCAGGACCTGCTTTTACTTGGTGGGAGGATTTTGAGAGGCGTAGGCCTGTTGGTGCAGCACCCCTTTCCTGGCAGCAGTTCTTCGTTTTCTGCCTGGAGAAGTATGTGCCGCAGTCTCACAGAGAGGAGCTGCCTAGACAGTTTGAGTGGTTGCGTCAGGGGGAGATGACTGTGTCGCAGTATGAGTTGAGGTTCTCTGAGTTGGCTCCTCACGCCATCTGGTTGGTCCCGACAGATAGAGAGAGGACCAGGAGGATTGTCGATGGTCTTACTTATCAGCTCCGTATTCTCATGACCAGGGAGAGGGTGACTGGTGCTACATTCGAGGAGGTTGTGTGATATTGCCCGGGAGATTGAGTCTGTTCATCGCCAGGAGCGAGAGGAGAGGGAGGCCAAGAGGCCTCGAGATCTGGTAGCTACAGTGGTGCTCCTTCGAGGGGCCAGTTTCAGCACGGCAGAGGCCGACAGTTCCGACATGGTCAGTCAGATCGCCCAGGTTATCTTGGGGTGTCATCGAGTCATGGTTCTCATAGTTCACATCAGGGCCATTCTTCACTTAGTTCCCTTCTAGCTCAGAGCTCATCCCGTGCTCCATCATTCCAGGGCTCTTCTATGCCGAGTGCATCTGCTAGTCACTCTAGTGCGAGGGGTCCCCATCAGTCCCCTTCTCCAGCACCTGGGAGTTGTTACGAGTGTGGAGAGATGGGCCACATGTGGAGGCAGTATCCCCGTCGTGTTGCTAGTTCATCCCAGCAGAGGGGCCAGTCATCGGCTTCAGCGCCAGTTGCTTCACCACCACCCGCCTAGCCAGCTAGGGGTGGGGTCAGTCAGCTAGGGGTCACCCCAGAGGGGGAGGTCGATCAGGGGGCGGCCAGGCCCGTTTCTATGCTCTTTCAGGCAGACCCGATGCTATCGCTTCAGATGCTGTTATTACAGGTATTGTTTCAGTCTGCCACAGAGATGCCTCTGTATTATTTGATCCCGGTTCCACCTATTTTTATGTGTCATCATACTTTGCTCGTTATTTGGGTACGCCCCGTGAGTTTCTTGCTTTACCTGTTCATGTATCTACCCTAGTGGGCGATACTGTTGTTGTAGACCGTGTGTACCGATCGTGTGTGGTGACTATTAGGGGTCTGGAGACCCGAGTGGATCTTTTATTATTGAGTATGGTGGATTTCGATGTCATTCTGGGCATGGATTGGCTATCTCCGTGCCGCGCTATTCTGGACTGTCGTGCTAAGACAATCACATTGGCTATACCGGGTGTGCCACGGATCGAGTCGCGAGGTGTGACTGATTATGTTCCTAGTAGAGTAATCTCTTTCTTGAAGGACCAGTGTATGGTTGGGAAGGGTTGTCTTTCGTATCTTGCCTTTGTGAGGGATGTTGGAGGTGAGGCTCCCAATATTGATTCTGTCCCAATTGTGAGGGATTTCCCTATTGTATTTCTTGCAGACCTACCGGGCATGCCACCGGACAGGGACATTGATTTTGGTATTGACCTGGTGCCGGGCACTCAGCCTATTTCTATTCCGCGTATCGTATGGCACTAGCGGAGTTGAAGGAGTTAAAGGAGGAGCTTCAGAAACTCCTTGATAAGGGGTTCATTCGGCCTAGTGTGTCACCTTGGGGCGCACCGGTTCTGTTCGTGAAGAAAAAGGATGGCACTATGAGAATGTGCAATTGATTATAGGCAATTGAACAAGGTAACAATTAAGGACAAGTATCCCTTGCCTCGCATTGATGATTTATTCGACCAGCTTCAGGGAGCGAGGGTGTTCTCCAAGATTGATCTCCGTTCGGGTTATGACCAGTTGAAGATCAGGGATTCGGATATTCTTAAGACGACCTTCAGGACTAGATATGGACACTATGAGTTCCTGGTTATGTCTTTTGGGCTGACCAATGCCCCAGCAGCGTTCATGCATTTGATGAACAGCGTGTCCCGGCCTTATCTTGACTCATTTGTCATAGTTTTCATTGATGATATTCTGGTATATTCGCGTAGTAAAGAGGAGCACGCGGAGCATTTGAGGGTTGTGTTGCAGAGATTGAGGGAGGAGAAGCTTTACGCAAAATTCTCCAAGTATGAGTTTTGGCTCAGTTCAGTGGCATTCTTGGGACACGTGGTGTCCAGTGAGGGTATTCAGGTTGATCCAAAGAAGATAGAGGCGGTTCAGAGTTGGCCCAGACCGTCCTCAGCCACAGAGATTCGCAGCTTTCTTGGTTTGGTAGGCTATTATCGCCGGTTTGTTCAGGGATTCTCATCTATCGCATCGCCCTTGACCAAGTTGACTCAGAAGGGTGCTTCATTCGTATGGTCGGACGAGTGTGAGGAGAGCTTTCAGAAGCTCAAGACAGCCTTGACCATAGCTCCAATATTGGTTTTGCCATCAGCTTCAGGTTTATATACCGTGTATTGTGATGCTTCGAGAGTAGGGATTGGTTGTGTGTTGATGCAGGGGGGTAGAGTTATTGCTTATGCTTCTCGTCAGTTGAAGCCCCATGAGAAGAACTACCCCGTTCATGATTTGGAGTTGGCTTCCATAGTTCACGCGTTGAAGATTTGGAGGCATTATTTGTATGGCATATCTTGTGAGGTGTTCACCGATCATCGCAGTCTTCAGCATTTTTTCAAGCAAAAGGATCTTAACTTGAGGTAGCAGAGATGGTTGGAATTGCTTAAGGATTATGACATCACTATATTGTACCATCCGGGGAAGGACAATGTGGTAGCCGATGCTTTGAGCCGAAAGGTAGTGAGTATGGGGAGTTTGGCATATATTCCAGTTGGGGAGAGACCTCTTGCGGTTGATGTTCAGGCTTTGGCCAATTGGTTTGTGAGGTTGGATATTTCGGAGCCCAGTTGGGTATTGGCTTGTGTGGTTTCTCGGTCTTCCCTATATGAGCGCATCAGAGAGCGCTAGTATGATGATCCACACTTGCTTGTCCTTAGGGACAGAGTTCAGCATGATGATGCCAGAGATGTGACTATTGGAGATGATGGGGTGTTGAGGATGCAGGGCCGGATTTGTGTGCCCAATGTAGATGGGCTCCGGGAGTTGATTCTGGAGGAGGCTCATAGCTCGCGGTATTCTATTCATCCAGGAGCCGCGAAGATGTATCAGGATCTAAGACAACATTATTGGTGGAGAAGAATGAAGAAAGATATTGTGAGATTTGTAGCTCGGTGTCTCAATTGTCAGCAGGTGAAATATGAGCATCAGATACCTGGTGGCTTGCTTCAGCGGATGGATATTCCCGAGTGGAAGTGGGAGCGGATCACTATGGACTTTGTAGTTGGGCTTCCACGGACTTTGAAGAAGTTCGATGCTATTTGGGTGATTGTGGATAGGCTGACCAAGTCCCCGCACTTCATTCCTATCTGTACTACTTATTCTTCAGAGCGGTTAGCAGAGATATATATCCGGGAGATTGTTCGATTGCATGGTGTCCCAGTTTCCATCATTTCAGATAGGGGAACTCAGTTTACTTCCCAGTTTTGGAAGTCTGTCCAGCGGGAGTTAGGTACTCAGGTGGAGTTGAGCATAGCTTTTCACCCTCAGACAGACGGGCAGTCCGAGCGCACTATTTAGATATTGGAGGATATGCTACGCGCTTGCGTCATTGATTTCGAAGGGTCATGGGATCAGTTTCTACCACTTGCAGAGTTTACTTATAACAACAACTACCAGTCGAGTATTCAGATGGCTCCGTATGAGGCTTTTTACGGGAGGCGGTGTAGATCTCCAGTTGGTTGGTTCGAGCCCGGTGAGGCTAGGCTATTGGGGACAGATTTGGTGCAGGATGCCTTAGATAAGGTGAAGGTGATTCAGGAGAGACTTCGTATAGCGCAGTCGAGGCAAAAGAGTTATGCTGACAGGAAGGTTCGAGATGTGTCCTACATGGTTGGTGAGAAGGTTCTGTTGAAGGTTTCGCCCACGAAAGGTGTTATGAGATTTGGAAAGAAAGGGAAGTTGAGTCCGCGGTTCATTGGGCCTTTTAAGGTACTTCGGAGGATTGGGGAGGTGGCTTATGAGCTTGCCTTGCCACCCAACTTGTCGAGTGTGCATCCGGTGTTCCATGTTTCTATGCTTCGGAAGTATATTAGAGATCCATCACATGTTCTGGATTTCAGCACGGTTCAGTTGGAGGGTGATTTGACTTATGATGTGGAGCCAGCAGCTATTTTGGAGCGTCAGATTCGGAAGTTGAGATCAAAAGATATAGCTTCGGTGAAAGTGCATTGGAGAGGTCAGCCCGTAGAGGAGGCTACCTGGGAGACCGAGCGAGAGATGCGGAGCAGATATCCCCACCTGTTTGAGGCTTCAAGTATGTTTCTTGACTCGTTCGAGGACGAACGTTTGTTTAAGTTGGGGAGGATGTGACGACCCGGCCAGTCGTCTCATGAGTTACCGCTCCGTTTCCCCCATTTCTGCTTCTTATTGTTTTGTTTATCCGTGTTATATGGTATCGGGTTGGTCGGATTGAATCCGGAATGATTTTGGTGAAGTTTGAGACACTTGTCTCTTTTAAGAAGGCTTAAGTTGGAAAAGACAACCGGATGTTGACTTATGTGTTAGAGGGCTCGGATGGGAGTTCTGATGGTTCGGTTAGCTTCGGGAGGTGATTTGAGACTTAGGAGTGTGATCGGAATGGGTTTTGGAGGTTCGGAGAAGATTTAGGCTTGAATTGGTGAAGTTGATATTTTGGCGATTTCTGGTTGTAGGCGAGATTTTGATATAGGGGTCGGAATGGAATTCCGAGAGTTGTAGTAGCTTCGTGGTGTCATTTGGGATTTGTGTGCAAAATTTCGGGTTATTCGGACGTGGTTTGGTTGGGTTTTTGCTCAAAAGCGGAATTCGGAAGATTTTAGATACTTAGGCTTGAATCCGAGGTGTTTTGGTTGATTTGATGTTGTTTGAAGTATTTTGATGATTGGAACAAGTTCGAATAAGGTATTAGGATATGTTTGTGCTTTTGGTTGAGGTCCCGGGGGCCTCGGGGTGATTTCGGGTGGTCAACAGAGGAGTTAAGATGTTATTGCAGCTGCTGAAGTTGCTGCTTCTGGTGTTTTCGCACCTGCGGTTTGGGGACCGCAGGTGCGGCGCCGCACGTGCGGAAGGGAAGCCGCAGATGCGGATTTGAGAGGAAGAATCAGGAACCGCAACTGCGGTAGTTGGACCGCACCTGCAGAGTCGCAGGTGCGGAGAGTGGACCGCAGATGCGGAATTGGTCCGTTAAGTGATTTCCGCAGAAGCGGAGGATAGACCGCATATGCGATACCGCAGAAGCGGCAATTGTGTCGCAGATGCGGAACAACTGGACAGAAGAATTAAAAAGAGTCCTTTGCGAATTTTGGGTTATTTCACCATTTTTTACTTCGGCTTGGGAGCTTTTTGGACGATTTGGAAGAGGGATTTCAAGGGAACTTCATTGAGGTAAGGATTTTGGACCTAAAACTCGTTCCTATGCTATTATTTCATGGATTAGAGCTAGAATTTGTGGGAATTAAGGGTGAAAATTTGGGGAAGCTAGGGTTTAGGATTGGAGACCTATTATTGAGGTTTTGATGGTCCATATCAGGTCAGATTTCTGAGTGTTTGGTATGTATGAACTCGTGGGAAGATAAGAAATCTATTGGTGCAAAAATTATCGAATTCCGAGACGTGGGCCCGGGGGTCGGGTTTTGGTAATTTCGGGATTTGTGTTAATTATTGATTGTTTTCGCTTGGGCTTCGTTCCCTTAGCCTATTTTGACGTCCACCTTCTGATTTTGGATAGATTCAACGCGAGTGGGGGCCGATTCGAGGGGCAAAGGCGTCGCGAGCTGGAGATTTGACCGGTTCGAGGTGATTAATGATTGTAAATGATGTTTTGAGGGTTTAAAACCCCGGATTGCACATCGTAGTGCTATATTGAGGTGAGGCACACGCTTGATGACGAGCGTGGGGTCGTACACTATTGGGGATTGTGACTTGGTCCGTCCCGATTGATGATTTTACCGCGTATTTGACTGAAATCTATTTGCTATCATCATTATTTGGGCGGAATGCCATATTTGGGCTTCATGCCAACTATTTGAACCCTTCGGGAGATTTTTATTGATATCTCCTCGTTGTTTTGACTTTATACTTGAACTCAGTCATGTTATTTTCCACTGCTTTTATACTCAGCCATGTGTACTCCCTTTTAATACTTAAATGATATTTTAAATGATATTTGGGCTGAGAAATACTGTTTTACTACTGCCCGAGTGACTTGTGAGGATTTTTGACTGAGTAAGGCCGAGGGCCTATGTTGTGAGGAAACACTGATATTGATATGAGGCCGAGGGCCTGAGATATGTATGCCACGAGGTGGCTTGATTGATATGAGGCCGAGGGCCTAGTGATGACGCCACGAGATGGCTTGATATTGCGCTTGGGCCGTAAGGGGCCCCTCCAGGAGTCTACACACCCCCAGTGAGCGCGGGTACCTAGTATGATGTGAGATTGAGCCCGAGGGGCTGGTATAGTTCTGAGATGTTGCCCGAGGGGCGGAGTTGTTGATACTGTTGTGAGCATGTGATTTTTTCCCTATATGAATTACTCCCATAAAATATCAGAAAATAATTTTTCCCAATTTTTGCAAGTTTATAGGATTTGTTGTAGGATTTTTGTTAATTATTTGCATTTTTTGTGCATATTTAATTTCCATTAAAAATCAAAAATACCAAAAATACCATGCATTGCATTTAGAGTTTGTGTTCACATTTTAGGATTAGATAATTAATTAATTGCTTTATTAAAAATAAAATTACAAAAATGACTCATTTTTACATTCTTAGCTTTTAATTTTGGATTATTAATTTTTCTCTTTGATTTAGGATCAATTAATTTTTAGAAATATTACATTAGATAATTAGCTTAATTTTACAATTTGAATTGATTTAGGAATTTAATTTAGGTTTTTAATTAATTAAAGAAAAGAAAAGAAAACTGAAAAAAAATCTGGTTTTAATTGGAATTGGGCCAAACCATTTTAAAAGCCCAAGTTTTTCCCCAACCCAACCCAAACTGGGTCGACCTGACCCGACCCAACACCTAAACCCTATTCTTCTAATATAATAAGCCTAAGAGACCTAGAGGGATACAGGAGAAAAAGAGGGATCTCCGCAGTTGCGTTGTCCTGTTGCGTTGCGTGACGAACCTTTCACTTTAATTGAAGTTAATGTCATTTTTTTGTGTTTCTTGCAAGAAATTTGGTTAAGAAACAATAAGAAGTTGGGGTAAATAATCTGTTTGGGGTAGTTTCTGATTTGGTTTTTTTTTAGCTATTGAGTTTGTTTTAAAGCTCTCATCCATTTATTCATTTGTTTATTTTATTTTGAAGAAATTGGACTTTAAGTGTTGGTTTCCATTAGATGTTGCTTAAAAGAATTTCCATTGAAATAGTTCTTGTATTTTGATCAAATCTATACCGTGTACGAATTTTGTTAATCAAGCACAAGTTTGTTATAAAAAAACAGATAGGATGGTGCTATTAAAATTTTCCGAGACATCTCAATAAGCTAGATTCATTCTGTGATTCATTTTGTATATTGGACATTGATAGGACAAGCATGGATTAGACTAAAATCACAAAATAAATCGTGATTGTGTACACGTTCGCGTGACATAATTATGATTCTAAAAATCAATTCGGAGTATGCGTTCGCGCAACTTCGATAAAACTTTCTTAATAATAAAGTGTTTTAATAGGCCATTAACTAGTTTTAGTTCATATAGTCCGAGGTGTGCCTTCCATAATTAAATCACCCACGGCCCTCGTATTAGTTTCTTACGACTTAGATATAAAAATGACACAGTAGCTTTCCCGGGGTGTTTGTCTCACGGTTTATATGTTTAGTTCATTTTGCCCATTCTTCTTATGAGTGTTAGGATGCTATATTGATGTAGATATTTAAGGCTATCTTTATCCCCGTTTCATTATTTTGTCGTTGTCCGTTTTGTTTCTCTTTTCTCATGTGCTTGGCCATTGATATTACAATTCTTGATAGACAATTGTTAGATATGCTGCTTGCTTTGTGCGGTTTAATGAGTTGCACGAATTGAATGGTGATTGTTGAGCTACTGCAATTTAATATAAGTCTGAAACTTTCATGATCAACTTGTGATGAATGAGTGGTAAAAAATAAACCATCGCGGTTGTGTACACGTTCGCGTGACATGATTGCGATTTCTAAAAAACAAAACCGGAGTATGCGTTCGCACAACTTCGGCCAAATTTTCCTTAATAATAATAAGGGGTTATTAATTGTGGACACGTTCGTGTGACATAATTTTTTGACGCACCAAACAAATGGGTACACGTACGCGTGACGCGTTTCAAGATATTTTTTTTCTTAATTAAAAGTGGTAAGAGGCAAAAGCACATAGGTTCTTAAATAAGTGATTAGACATTTTAATAAGCCAAGTATGATCTAAGCGACTGTGCTAGAACCACGGAACTCGGGAGTGCCTAACACCTTCTCCCGGGTTAACAGAATTCCTTACCCAGATTTCTGTGTTCGCAGACATAAACAGAGTCAAATCCTTTCTTGATTCGGGATTCTAAACCGGTGACTTGGGACACCATTAATTATCCCAAGTGGCGACTCTGAATTTTAAATAAATAATTCCGTTTCGATTGTTCTTTAATTGGAAAAACTCCTTTTATTATACTCCCTTCCGGGGAGTAGTGAAAAAGGAGGTGTGACAGCTGTGCCCGAGGGGCAAACTTCTATGTGTTCAATTGCCTGTCATTTTCCTGCTTTCCTATTGAAAAAAAGATTTCTATTTATCTCTTGACCGATTTACTGATTTCAAACTGCTTCATTATAGATTGCCCTATGCCTTACGTGATTTTTCGCTTTCAGTCTTTATTTACATTTGTTACTCACTGAGTTGGAGTACTCACTTTACTCCTTGCACCCTGTGTACAGATTCAGGCGCGTTTGGTTCCGCTCCCGAGTGGTGATCCTTATAGCTTCAGGCGGACATTCGGAGTCACGAGGTAGCTGCTTGGCGTCCGCAGTCCCGTGTTTCTCCTCCTTTATCATTTCTATCTATTTTCAGACATTTGTACTAGCATAGACTTAGCAGACTTGTATTATGACTTATAGATGCTCATGGCTAGTGACACCCCGGTTAGGGCTGTGTTTGGGTTGTACTTTCGCATTATTATGACATTATCTGCTACTTACTACTATTAAATCATGTTTTAGCCTGTTTTCTTGATGTTTAGCTGTTTAACTTCGAATTTGGAATAGTTGGCTGGCCTTGTCTTCACGAGAGGTGCCATCACGACCGGGTCCGGGAATAGGATCGTGACACACACTCTCTCTCTCTCTCTCTCTCTCACAAATCAAACTATTATCTCTCTAAAATTGCAGCATCATATATTTCTCTGAATCAACTCCACCACCAACCATTAAAAAGCTTCAACTATTGACAAATCCATCGACATTATCTCTGAGATCGCAGGTAGAGGGGTCTGCCACTGACATAGGATTAAAAAGTTTCGAAACTTTGAATTAGATATACAGATTTTACGAGTTTATGATTTCATTGTATTGGGTGTTCTTGAAAACGATTGAAAATCTCCTTTAGAGTTTTGTTTACCTTGAAAATGGTATTAACAATTATATTTGATTTTGTGGTTCTAAAAATATGTGATTTATTTCAATTCTAGTTGTTAGGCAGTAGATGCTTACTGTAAGTAAAGAGAATAAGATATGATAACCAAAGCTATCGCAAGACTAGGCCTCGAACTGGCTGGAACAGGGGGCCTCAAGGTCTAGTTAAGGTAGTCAGCAGTGTTGAAGATAGCCCTTTTGCGGTTAATGATGGGCAATAAATGAAGAATGATAAATGAAAAATAAATGAACGAGCAATAAATCTGTAGAGCAATTGTTGAACCCGTTTAGGCAAGAAAACAGAGAATGTCCTATTGTATTCAATATTCATATGTGTGTTACAAAATGACAAGGGTCCCCTTTATATAGAAGGGGGAATCCCAACATAGTACATGCCTAATAATGACGAGGAAATGCTATTGATACAACTGTATAATGGCTTAATACGGATTTGTACTATTTTTGCAGACTTGGTCAGCTTTAACCACGTATCCTTTGGAGCTTTCCCGCCTATCCATGACGGTCGTCGATTTTCATGCTACTCAAAGATCGACCCTCGATATGCTCCCTCGAGGAACACACCTAGGGGTCACACTTCAAATTCTGCTTCGAGCTTCTTGAGGTCGGGCGTGAAACGCCATAGAAGCCTTAAAATCGGCCCTCCCTAATTTTGAGCGTATACAGATAGTCCCCGCGTTTCTTGGAATAGAATGATATGAAACGACTTTGATCTCAATTTTCTCGATCCTCTCGTGATGACGTCATGCTCGTGATGTAAGCGTTCGAAGTGATCGAAACATCCCGTCGGTTTGTTCCCCAGAAGCATCAAATGCACCGCCGGTCCGTTTCTCTAGAAGCATTGAATGCACCGCCAGTTTTGTCGTCATTTTCCTATAAATAAGGGGTTACTTGAACCAAAACTTCACTCATTCTTTCTTCAACCTTTAGCCCTTTCCTTTCTCTATATCCTTTTCTGATCTCTTATTTTTATAGTTCAAACCTGTGATCACAAGACCATAAGGCAGCAACCCTGTCAGTTATGCCATGGCTCTTTTTCAAAGCCTTTCCCCACTAAATAGAATTATACTGAGTCATTGTTGTTGTTGTTGGCTCGAATCAATGAGAGGAGGGCATCAAATTCTTCCCGTATCATAAGATATGTGGACATTACACCGCTGCTCATCTCTCTTAACTTCAACCTGGTGTGGCGCTTCATTCCTTTTGCTTTCCATGGAGTGAGGTGGCACTATCTACTAACTTTTGCATCCCACAGCGGTGCAATGTCTCAAGAAGTGGCTTCACAATAATAGTGCTGACGAGACCCATACTCGCCAAATTTTTCACCAGGCCTCAATTTTCTTCGCTTTAAAAGCTTTTGCTCTTTGATAGGCTATAGCCTTTTCTTCATCTATTGTTGTTTCGGAGGAGGTTCTCGAAGTCGCCGCTCTAAAGATCGAAATGGAGTCCCCGAGGAAAAGGTTCTCGAAGATGTTGCTCTTGAGGACATTCCCTCGAAAATAGATTAGGCCTTTAGCTGTTGTTTTCTGCTTCTTTGTTTCTGTGTAAGGGCCCCTCGTGGGCTTTGTAAACTCTTTTATTAATATAAGATTTCTTCATTTTGCCTTCGATTTGTGTTGAGCTCCATTCTGCCTTCGTTTGTGAAAAATCCAAGTGTATGACTCTAACGATTAGTCCGAATACTAGATCCGGAACATAATAAACCCTTAGGTTTTTAATTGATTAATATGATACTTCTTAAAGTCCTTTGTTATCCCTCGGACTAAGCTTGGATTGATTTGATGCGAACTTAGGTCACCGGGACTTCTGAGTCCGAGTTGAGTGAGAGCTGGGTCCCGATTTTTGAAATAAAGCTAGCCTTTTTAAGCTTCGTTGATAGTCCTCGAGTGAGAATTTTCTCAAACTCAAGTAGCCTTTGGACTTAGCAACCGGGTGGGCGTTTGCTCGATCACCTGAAAATAAAGACGGCCTTAGTCTTTTACAAATAGTCCCCGAGTGAGAGTTTGCTCGAACTCGGATAGCCCCTGATTGAGTGAAAATTTGTTTTATCTTGAAATAAAGGTAGCCAAAGGCTTTATAGATAGTCCCCGAGTGAGAACTTACTCGAACTTGGGTAGCTCTTGGGCTTAATAGTCGAGTGAGCGTTTGCTCGAACTCGAAATAAAGATAGCCCTGAGGCTTTGCTAATAATACCCGAGTGAGAACTTGCTCGAATTCGGGTAGCCCTTGGCTTAATAGTCGAGCAAGCGTTTGCTTGAACTCAAAATAAAGATAGCCCTGAGGCCTCCCCTAGTGAGAACTTGCTCGAACTCGGGTAGCCTTTGGGCTTAATAGTCGAGTGAGCGTTTGCTCGAACTCGAAATAAAGATAGCCCCGAGGCTTTATTAATAGTCCCCGAGTGAGAACTTGCTCGAACTCGGGTAGCCCCTGGGCTTAATAGTCGAGCGAGCGTTTGCTCGAACTCGAAATAATGATAGCCCTGAGGCTTCACTAATATTCCCCGAGTGAGAACTTGCTCGAACTCGGGTAGCCCTTGGGCTTAATAGTCGAGTGAGTGTTTGCTCGAACTCGAAATAAAAATAGCGCTGAGGCTTTATTAATAGTCCCCGAGTGAGAACTTGCTTGAACTCGAGTAGCCCTTGGGCTAAGTAGTCGAGTGAGTGTTTGCTCGGACCTGACCCGTAGATTGTTCTTAATAATTTCTGACAAACTGATTCCCGATGCCTGGGTCTTGACTTCAACATCATGACATAAGTGGTTGAAGTGACTGGAGGGTTGCCTTTTGTATGATTCCAAAATCATTAATTGTAGGCAGCCGACGGTCGGCCTTTTGGCTTCTTCAGCACATTTGAACAATCTTTATAAATAGACAAATCCCATAACCTTACAGATTTTATTCTCTTAGTGCTCCCAAAATTTCATTCAGCCTTTTTCTATTTCCTTGAACTCTCCCTTCTCTTTTCAAACAACCCTTTCCATCTTCTCGGAACTTTCGCTTTAGAGATGGCTAAACTTCTAAATCTGATTTGGCAGCTGGTTCTCGGATGTCGGGAAGTATTCCGAGGGAAATGGGCTTCGATGTATCTCCGCCTAATCAGAACACCTTGGGGTTGTTCTACCGAGGCCGATGAGACCGAGCCGGTAGATGCGAAATCGACCTTCGAGGAAGCTCAGCGACTCTGTTCTATGGTGAGTTTCGAAGTCATTATTGCTTTTCTAACTTCGTGCTTTCTTCTTTTTAATCGAACATTCTTTCTCATAGACCTTCGATAAGCTCAAGTCTGAGCTGCTTCGCTTTGAGGCTAAGTTGCGTGAAGCCTTGAAGGGGGAAAAATCTCTCAGGCTTCTTTGTGATAAGAAGACAAGAGAGCTGATATATCTTCGATGGGAGTTGAAACGAAGTTATGATTACGAAGGCAACCTCGAGAAACAGGTAACCTCTATTTTGAGGGAATACAGGCTTCTTCTCCCATCTTCGGAAACTAACATTTTGGTATCTCAGTTGCAGAGAAAGACAGAGACGCTAGAACGCCATCGGGGCAAAGCCAACCAAGTTAGTTCTGAATGCAACAAATTGAGGGCACAGAAGCCGAGGATGTTTGAGCAAAGGCCGATAAGAAGGTGGCCATCTATCTGAAAGATGTTGTTGAAGCCCGTACGAGGTTAATGTGGGCTTCCGATCGAGAGACGAGAAGCAACGAATATGTCCGATGCAGATCCCGGAGGGAAACTCTCGAGGAGATTCATGGTAAGGGCTTCGATCTCTCGGAGGAGATAGAGCAGGCCAAGGCGCATGAGTTCAACGCCAAGTTCCTCGTTTCCGATGTTGAGGAGGATTTCGGTGAGGAAGCTCGTCCCGAGGGAGCCGATTGAGATGTAGTCCCCGAGGGGAAAGGCTAGTTCCCGAGGGTAGACTAGGTTTTTCTTTCTTGTTCTTTGTATAGGGCTCCCTGTAGGAGTGTTGTAAGTGTATCTTTGTGCCATTATTTATAATAAAAAAGGAACCCTTTGGTTTTCCCTTTATATAAATTTCCACTTGCTTGTGTCTTTGTTTATGTTTTGAGTTTTAACGCTTGCCGATAATTAGTCCGATATGTTAGACTTTAAGATGGGAACCCTTAGGCTGTGTTTGATGAGTAATTGATAATAGTTGACCGTTTAGGGCTCGGTCCTCGAATCAAGTTTTGACTCGGGCTCATTGACCCTTAGGTTTTCAACATATTGGCCCTTAGGCTCTTACGCATTAGTCCTTAGGCTTTTTTTAGATTGAGTCGATGCGACCTCTAATATAGCTATAGTTTTTCCCCATTTCGGCTGAAGATTTAAAGTTTTGATTATGCCTTGGCATATTTTGTGTTCGTCCGAATCTTCGACGGCTCAAATAAGAACCTCGATTATCAGTCGATATGTGACGATAATTGAGTACCTCGGGAGGTTCTCATGAAGGCTGATTTTTCGAAGCCTTTTTGCTGAAGGCTGATTGTGTCGAAGCCTTTTCAGTATTTGGAGCTGATATGATCGAAGCTCCTTTGCTTATGCCGGGGGTAGACTGATTAACCGGTTCTTTTCGAAGTATTTTCGAAGTATTTGAAGGCCTTTAATTTTATGGCGGCGGTCGGACGTCTCCGAGCCCCGTTAACTCGGCCGGAGCCTTTTGATATGACCGTAGTCTTTATGTTCGGCCGTAGCCTTTAGTCCCTGGGTGAGATGACCTCGGCGTTTATATCGAGAGTATGCCTTTTTAGGGGTCTTACAAGTTTGAATATATAGCCTTGGCCTTAATATCGGAGTTTTGCCTTTTTTAAGGTCTTATAAGTTTGGGCATGCCTCGTTGAGGTCTTACAGATTTGATGTTGCCTCACTGAGGGCTTATGAGCTTGAAGTTGCCTGATCAAGGTCTTACGAATTCGAGTTTTCGATGGCTCGATGAGCTGACCATCGATGACAGTCCTCGAGCATTCGAGAGTTCTTGGCCCTTAAGCCGTCTTATGAGAAAGTAGCGAACTTCTTCGAGGCACAAAGTGTTTTGATAAACAAAGAGGCTTCCTCAATTACTTGATATATGCGTACATGTTTTTTGCCTTTGGAAGCTCGATTATTCTACATGGACACGGTTCATTTGACCGTTTGGCCCAATACAACATTCTCCTATCAAGGTCCTCCTAGGCATAATTTGATTTCTTCCGAGAGGTGACCTCCCGGGGTGATGCCCCCCAGTATTTGAGGTTGATCGAAGAGAAGCCTTGAATACTTGATGAGTTCTCCTTAGGTAGCATATGGATGTTGCCTCGTTAAAAACCTCGCCGGTAAAACCTGTTTGGGATAAAACTCGATCTAAGGGAAAAAAGCGCAACGCATGCTTTAAAACCCAAGGTCTTCAAGCTGGAGGGTGATTCGACTCCTCTCAATCGAACACCTGCAATAAGTTAGTATAAAACCTAAATGAAAAGGGAGAGGGTTGTACCTCGGCAATGATAGCGCTCGAGCCTCGATACGTTTCAATTGCTTGCTTCGAGGATGCGGTACGGTCCTTTATTCACTCATCGGGTGTAGTCGAGAATGTCGGTTGTGGTTGTTACTTGGCGGTTTGCTCGTCTTCGATGTAGAGGGCGTTGATGCCGGTGCCATGTCGTGCACCGCGAACATCTCCCTTGCTGCATGCTGCTCCCCGTACACTATTTTTACTCCATCCTTGGTTGGGAATTTCATCATTTGATGGAGGGTTGATGGCACCGCCCTCATACTGTGTATCCACGGCCTTCCAAGTAAGGCATTGTATCTCATGTCACCTTCGATGACATGAAACTTTGTATCTTGGATTGTACCGGCCACGTTGACTGGGAGGATGATCTCCCCTTTTGTTGTCTTGCTCGCCATGTTGAATCCATTGTGGACTCGAGAGGCGGGTATGATTTGGTCGAGCAGTCTGAGCTGCTCCATCACCCTGGACCT
>NW_017671013.1:177793-206797 GCF_001879085.1 Nicotiana attenuata
GCGCGGTTATTTGAACCTCAATTGGCAACTGAATCTGCACTATGATAGGTGTGAGGGTGACTGGAGGTACTTTGGGTTCATCCCCTTCATGAATGAATCCAATTGATCCTTCCGGATCCCATTCTTTATCAGATTCGATCACATTTACCCCCTCGCCCCTGTGATCCGGAGGGGGTTATTGCGGACATTTGGTGCAACTTCTTTTGCTTGTGTAACTTTGGTGTCAATTAACGTTTGAATCTTATCCTTCAAAGTGAGACATTCATCAATAGTATGTCCCTTCATGCCTGAGTGATAGGCACATGTCTTCTTTGGATTAACCCACTGAGAAGAGTTGTCCATAGTAACAACGGGAATGGGGGTGACAAAACTAGTAGCCTTCAGTCTTTCATACAACTGATCGATGGGTTCAGCAATAAGAGTGTACTGTCTGGGTGGTCTGCGATCAACATTTGGTCTGGGTTTCTGGTAATTTTGGTGGGATGGTGGTGGTGAGTGGTAATATGCAGGTTGTGTGTTATAAGTATAGTAGGTGGCGGGGGGTTGTTAGTATCTGGGAGGTGAAGATTGATATGTGGGTGGTGGGGTTTGGTATGTAAGAGGAGATTTAGGACCTTGAGCTACCATTACTGCACCGACTTCTTTCTTTTCAGATATACCTCATGACTGCAAGGCCTTGTTTGTAGCTTGGAGTGCCTTAAAGTTTGTCACCATTCCGCCATTAATTCCCTCTTCTATTCTTTCTCCCAACTTGATGATGTCAGATAATATATGATTTTCAATAACCATTAACCTCTCGTAGTATTGTGGATCCTGGTCCCAGACAAAGAGTTTGTTCATTTGCTCTTCTTCCAATGCTGCCTTACTTTTGCAGCTTCCGATCTCCATCAAGTAGCATACTCACGGAAAGTCTCTGTCGGCTTCTTCTTAAGATTCTGGATATAGAAAACATCCGGAGCATTCTCCGTATTGAATCTAAACCGAACCATGAAATCTGATGCCATGCTTACCCAGTTAACCCACTTCTTTGGATTTTGACTGATATATCAAGATGGGCGTCCCCAATAAGGCTCCTCATGAATAGCTTCATGCGGGTTCTTTCATCTTTACCCACTCCTACGAGATTGTCGTAGTATGTCCTTAGATGCACCTTTGGGTCACCTGTTCCGTCAAACATTTCAAACTTGGGAGGTTTGTAACCCTCCGATAGTTCTACGTCCGGCTGAATACAAAAATCTTCGTAGTTCAAACCCTCAATGCCTTTACCCCCTTCAACGCCTTGGACTCAGCTAGTAAGCTTCTTGAGTTCTTCCGCCATATTCTTGATGAGCAGGTCTTTCTCGGCGGATTCAGGTATGTATAAGGTTTGTTGTGGGGTGTGGGGTAAGATTTATACGTATATGGGGTTGCTTTGATGGACTCCAAGAATTTGGGTATAGTGGTGGTCGTTTGTTGAGTTTTGAGGATCGGGGGTAGGTTGTGGTATGTTCTGAGGAGTGTGATAGGTAGTAGTTTGTGAATACTGGGTTGGCTGATAATGATGTTGTGGAGGAGTCGGTACTGGTAGAGGATTGGGATTTTGAGGCGGTGTAGCATATTGGTGGGGTGCGGGAGGATTTTGTTGGTTTTGTGTATTCAGGGGAGGTACTGGATTTTTGATGTTTTGTTGGTTGACGTCAGGTACGTTAAGGGTACGGGAAAGGTTTGCCATGTTCCGGACCTGCTCAAGTTCCCCTTGTAACTTCAGTATCTTCTGTTCCAAATGCAAAACCAAGTCATTCTGTGCCGGAGTGCTTCGACCATCTGAAGTTTCGACTTTCTCTTCATGTGTAGCATTGTCTTTCCTGATATTGCTTGCATCATCCATTCTGGCTTTTCCTTTGCTTTTAGGATCACTTAGAGGAGGAGGAGGTGGAGGACCTCTAGATCTGGTATGATATGTTGATGATGCCAGTATGCACGAACCAACCTTAGGGGATGGGAATAAACAAATAAAGATAAGAAGAAAAACAAAAGGTAAACAAGTCAGTGAGGATTATTGAAAGGACATTTGCAGTATTTAAACAGGTATTGCGGAATTATAAGTTCGCGTCCTAGTTTGGGGGACCTCATTGTGCCCGAGGTAGGCCTAACGACATATAGATTTGGAAAATTGATGCCAATAACTGTGTCATTTCATCAACATAATAAATAGACCAAATCTCTACTAAAACGACAATAATGATAAAGAGTCACTAATAGCATTCGCCTTATTACAACCAAAGCCTAAAACGAGTCTAGAAAACAAGCAAAACATAATTCCTAATCTATTTGGTCCCATAGGGACCTTCTCCATGCTTGGCCTTCTTTGCCCCATCGATCAGATTCCCCAGGTCCCGCATGTCAAGCAGCAGATACGCTCTTGCTAGGAGCCCTCCTTCATTGCCATCCATGTTTTGACAGCCTGTAATCCTGTTCCTCATCTTCCTTTCAAGCTCCATTAACCCTTGCTCCAAATATTCCAACCTCTCTGTTGACTTAGTAGCGATTTCTCTCCACTCGTTGATTGCTTCCATGTCCGCTTTATGTTGTTCCAAATGCCTGGCTTCATACTCGAAAACCCTTTTGCGTAACCTCCTATATTTGACTTGTGCCTCGGCAGCATCGTCCATGACCCTATTTCCCAAATCAGTCCCCGACTTGACTTCCCTGCTATGTCATCGACCAACCATGATGGGTAGAAACACACATGGCCGGCGTGGTACCGATCTGGCTCGATGGTATCCTTTTCTATAATGATTTTCAGATGCCACATGTGTTGTGACTCGTACTTGTATGGAATAGCATCACCTTTGAAATCTACTTTGAAGTAATCCATCTTTGAAACCCGGGGTATGACTTGTTTCCTCCCAACTAACCTCATGACTCTGATAGGAGCATAAGAATAAATATCCCTTAATCCGATTAGCACTAGATGAGGAATATCTCTTGACCATGATGAATTCGCTAGTAGGGAACCATTCGAACATCCAATGGACCTTGTCGTTAGTCAAACTGCTGAAGAAGTGTACCCAGCCCACAGCGTGTTTGCTATTGTGCAAACCTATCCGAGATAAAAGTCATTCTTTTCGGGTGGTGAAAAGTTATGTGGTCATTCCATGGTCACCGTGGAAATTCTTGCCGGTATTGTCCCCTTTGAAGACGTTCCAATAGCCATATTTGTAGTAGCAAATTACAACCCTCAAAATGCCTATATCCTTTCTTGAAGCGGTCCAAAGTGCGATATATCTCTGCTACGATCATTGGGACAATAGTGTAGGTCTGCCCCTCAATTCCTTCCATTAGGGTCTTGGTATCCATAGCTAAACGAGTGCGAATCCTTTCTCCTTGCATCGGGAATACCAGCAACCCCTAAACAGACAATGAACACAAAAACCCGACGGTGGGTCCAACCTAGAGAAGTAATGGCAAACTCATCATGGTAAAGGCAGTAGGATTTGCTGTGCCTATGATGTTCATAAAGAAAGTCGAACGGTATATGAGACTTCTTCAGGCAGACTAACTTATCATTTTTTCTAAAACCCGTCATTTTCAGAAACCCTCGAGAAGTGTGGTTTTCCGGTACCAATAGACCAGGGCTATCCTAGGGAAGTCCAGCAAAGCCCCCTATTTCCTCTGGGGAATCATTTCTATATCACCAAAACGAAAAACAACCCTCTTTTCATCCCAGAACATAGTACCGGCCTCGATCAGTACATTGTTTGGCTGGATATCTAGCAAAGAAGGTAAATTTCCAAGAACTCTTTTCACATGGTTTTTGTCACTCAGTGCGAGGTTTTCCTACCAATCCAGCAGCAAAGGGGGGATATTTCGAACTATTCCGAATGTGGGGACTTCGTGCCTCATTTCTGCAAAACAAGTGTAGTTAGCCCTTTCCCCCTCCAGATTTGGCTATTTACACGTTAATGATCAATATATTGGCATGTTTTCTCCAAATAATGCACAGATCGTGATTTTGTCCATTCGGCGGACTTTGGACAAGGCTTGTCTTAGCGAGTTATTACGCGGACAACGTTCTAACTCATACTAGGTTTAGACACGATGCATGCACAGTTGATTTTAAAATGGGGTTTCTAGAAGAGTCTAGACTGGTACCCTCAAGCGGACAACTAGAGAGGGAAAGGCACGGAACCGTCGATTGCACCGCTGATCGACTAGTTTTACCGCAAATAAGCCTTTCCAAATTAAAAGGGTGGTTTAGGAAGAGAGCGGACACTCATCAAGTGCCGCTATGGTATTAATACACACGAGTGGAATATGATGTGGTGCATGCTTTATGCAAAGATGAAATAACACGTTGTCAAGTATTTCGCATGTTCAAAGCAGTAAATGTAGTATTGAGTGGGACGTAAAGACATAAAAGAAAGGAAAACAAGGAAGAAGTTAGTTCGCGTAAAGAATTGTAATAAATCAAATAAAGGGGTAAGGATTGGGGAGAGACATGATATAGCAAAATTAAAAGTTTGGAGCAAGTGAACATGATTAGGAAATAAGGGAAAACGCGCGTTGTAATCAAATTAAGCAAAAAGTTGCATATGAGTTCATATAAAAAGGAAATAGGGAAGAGGATGCGCATGTAGCAAAAAAAGGGGAAAATGAGAGCGGGATATCCAAGTAACAGCAAAATAACAAAGACACGCTTATTGGGAGAGACTAACTCATATAGACCAAGTTCACTTATGGTAAGAGCCTAAAAATTCCCCAGCAGAGTCGCCATGCTGTCGCGCCCCTTTTTCTCGCGAAATCGGGTTTTGACACGTGACAACTCTTTTAAGGAAGGTTTTTAAAAGAGAGAGTCACCACCTAACGGATTAAGGCGCGTTAGGGCACCTATTTGCAGATAACTCTATTTAACTAGTTTGCGTCACCGAAGATCGGGTAAGGGCTCGAAATTACCTCGAAGAGAAGGTGCAAGGCACTCTTCGAGGTCCACAACTATGGGTCCCGGCCGAACTCAATTATATGAATTATTCTAGGAGATCAAGTACAGGAAACACAAGGAACTTGGGAAGTTTATTATTAAACACAAGTAATTGACGAAAGGCAAGATGGGGGGGGGGGGTCCTATGTTTTTTAGCCTAAAGGATCACCCCGTGCAACATAAATAATACTTCGTAACTCCCTCAAGATGGGGTGTTACTCATATTATTTAGCGGGCACAGACTATCATCTCCTGCTACCCGATTACTATCTTTAATTTGTTTACCTAAAGCGCACTAGTCAATTCTAAGTCGTACCCTATGCGTGCACTACCCGTCACACGCTTTTGGTCCAGGAGGCATTTGGACCTCTATCTCCGAGTGGTCCTAGACTTTAACTTAGGCTGCTCAAAAATGAAAAATACTAGGCGACATACAAAATATTTTGGACTTTCACTTATAAGCAAATAAGGGCTCAAGTTGGCCTCCGCACATAGACAACAAATGCACGCGGACTAATTAACAAAGACATTTGCAGATTTTAACAAGTCGAAGTTATACCTATGGTCCATATCTCTATGTGATTCTGGATTTTTATAAGCAGGCTGTTTACAATCTCTGAAATCTACATGGTTGCCTACTGTTTATAGGCATAAGAGATTAAACCTTTTGGTATGATATTTAGGAATTTTTATGCAGTAACTAATAGTGGTAATCACAGGATTATGTTCAGAGTTGGTTAGCTGAGTCCTATAGGCATGGTTTTTAGTGATGATGACTAGCACAACGTTGAAGACTCTTAAAGAACGAGTAGGACAATTAATAAACTGATTCAGACCCTATAGGCATGAGTTCTATAATTACAACTGATTTAAATCCTATAGGCATGATTTCTATAATTGAAACTGATTTTAGATCCTATAGGCATGATTTCTATAATAGAAATTGATTTTATATCCTATAGGCATGTTTTCTAGACAGACTGTGATGCAACAACGAATTTAAGTAATTAAAATCCTATAAGCATGATATCTATTGAGCGTGGCACAGGTTGTTAGGGGGTTATTAACTTTCATTCCCTATAGGCGTAATATCTAGTGATCGGACAGAAATGAATATAAGAGTAGGTAAAACATTCAGTCAAAGATCATGCTTGTACAGGCACTAGGCAGGCTAAGTGAAGTGTGTGATTTCCTAATATCATGATTTCTATGGGGTCAACATATGTAGCAAACATATTGTCAAGTCCTATAGGCATGTTATCTACCCATGGCATGTAGATATAAAACTCTACCCATCCCCTTTTCACTAACACCCCTATTGTTTATACAAAATATTATTATAGGCCCAGATTAATAAGTATAATAGTAATATTACATGGCATTAGACAGGCCTATAGCAGGCCCAAATAAACAACTAAATACCCAGCCTTGCTGGGCCTTCAACATTTCCGGCCTAGCATACCACATGATCATAGGTCCATAGGGGAGTTTAGAACCCTTTAGTGAACCACAACACCAAATGTTGCACCACTTGTAATCAACACAGTACAGGATAGGGATGTAGGGTATTAGGGGCGGTTTTAGAAGTTGAAGAGTGGCTAGAGCCTAGCCCTAGTGTGTCAGAGTTCATAAGGGCTTCAATTGGACACCGAGCAGTGCTCAGACTAGAGAGGCCAACAACAGAACCTAGATAGCCTTGGCTTTCAGCCGGCTAAGAATAGGAATTTAGAATGTCAAAGTAACGAGTAAGGAGGGTAGATAGAGATCACTGAACTGAACATACAACACAAACAGTCAAGCAAGCCAGCAGGTTCAGCAAGGTGCACATAGCAAAGTATCATATAAACAAACATCATAGGAACTAGGAGAAGAGATAGGTTTGCAAGCATACATAGGTTGCACTAGTGGATATATAAGGGTCTAAATTAAACTTAGTCTCAACACTTGAACATAATAGAGGGATATACATGTTGATAACCATAGAAAGGAGAGCACCAAGACATACTGGGAAATATATCATCACAAGAGTCTTAAAACTATAGTTGGAAATTCAGGACAGCATGAAACGAGTTTGAACAGGTCTTAAAAAATACATTCCAATATACACAGGATTCATTGAAAGTTCATTTAAATAAAATGGGTCCTCATAGCTAAGGCATTATTTACATAACATGCAAATCAGCACACAACCACAATACTAAAGTCCAAATTGACATGTTAAGATACTATATGGGTATAGAACTAATCCTAGGAGATAAAAGATCACAGGATGCAGATTATGACATGAACAATAGACTATTCTCAGGCATCGATTAGCACAGGATGATATCAAAGATGAACACCACCACAGTCGAACCAAAGTTCAGATACATGTGCAGAAAGAAAGAAAGAAATTAAACATTATGCAGGTTTAAGCACTAACCAGTAGCAAGGCTAAGAGAAAACAAAGTGTAGAAGTGAAAACCCCAAATCCCTGATGCTTCAGAGTGCACAAGAACCTCGAAATGGGCTCCGAGAAGTGCTTGCACCAGAGGAGGTTATTCTATTGTTTCAGCGAGTTTGAAAGTAGCTGTGAGTGAACGAGAGAGTAGTGGGAAAACAGTAGTCAAAGTCTAGGGTTCAAACCTCTTCTGAGAGGGGTTTATATAGCAGAGATCAAACAAGTAAACATGGAAATAAATTATTCGAACACAAATAGGAAAGATACACTAGAATCAGTCAGAATCAATTTTAGGGTAAATATTACATAAACAAGGGATTTCAGTAAATTAATAGAGAATAAGAGAACATAATCACGCAAATATCACTAAAAATAAGGGCATACAACAGAGAATAAGGAAAAAAAATTATACAAAGATCAATTAGAGTCAGATTTAGGTCAAAATAAAGTAAAAATAAGGGAAACACGGTGGGTTAAACAAAATAAGAAAAATATCAGTCAAACACAAAAAAAAAGGGAAGAGTATCAATAAGAAATCAGTAAAGAATAGGGGAAAATCTCAAACCCTAGTTGAGACTGATGCCCTGAATCGGACCAAAATACAAGGGATCGTTCAATATATCATGCATAGAGACGAAAGATCGTCCAGATCTTCACATAATCAAAGTGAATCGGCCCATTCTTGAGGGGTAGTTCTTGCCAAAAATAGGGCAAGAACTAAGTGATGCCAGAATAATGTGTATAATGATAGAGTATTACGAAATAGGTAAGTAAATCATGGATTGACTCCATGTTTGAACCGGAATCGGAGAAGATTAAGGGTGACGACGGCTAGGGTTTCTTCAGAGAATTAGAGAGAGTAGAGAGCGTTTGAGGGCGGCGGGTAAATGGGCAAATGGGTTAGGGTTTTGGGTGAAGGGGGGTAATTAAAAGGGGTAGGTTAATTGTAGGTCGTTGATCTTAGAGATCAACAACCAGGATTTAAAAACGGGACTGAGGCGGGTCGTGTGAATAGGTTACCGGTTGGGTTAAAAAAATACAGGGGTTTTGCTTTGGGCCTGGGTAATTGGCTTAATGTATGGGGTAATTGGGCTGGGTTATTAGGTCCGCAATTGAGTACGAATTTAGGCTAGTTTTTAAATACTCAATATTTAATAAATAAATAATTTATAAAAGCAATCAATAAATAATAAAAATATCATTTGTGCACTAAAATGATTTAAAATAATTACTTAACATTATAAAAATATAGAAAGTAATTTTCTGTATAAATAATGTAATTATACATGCATATGGGCCATTATTGTAAAATATGCAATTAGCCTTAAAAAATGCTAAAATGTAATTATAAAAAATGCACTAAAAATATTTAAAACCCAACGTTGGTGTAAATGATAAGTTAAGATGATTAAATCATTATAAAATAATATGGAGGATAATTATTGGATATTTATATATGATAAAATGCAGGAATAAATTGGTTTAAAGTCTAGAGAAATTATGAAAAATATTTGTGTATAAGTTAAATGATGATGCATATACTATTTTTAAGGTATATATATAATATGAGGGGAAAGTTGGGTATCAACAGTGCCTTTACTCTCAAATGCTATGGCACGGCATCACCATTCGTGCTTTTACTCTCAATATGTGGCACGGCATCACCCTTCGTGCTTTTACCCTCAATAATGCGGCACAGCATCACCCTTCGTGCTTTATATGATAATGTATAAACAATGGCATAGCATCACCATTCGTGCTTTACACTCTTCCTTACCAAGCATATGTATATCAATTAGGAACAAGGCAGGAAGCATAAATAATATCAAGGAGAGTGTCTAACGGATATTCCAAACAAATCCCAATCACAACTTTTCAAGTCAACAATGATTCACAACCCTCAAGAACCGTATTATTCAAATACTTCCACGAATCTCACAAATGATCCACAACACAAGTATAGAGTCTAGTATCTCAAGAATATCAGCCGTAGTAATGTAGTAATGATTTCGCATAGAAGATTACCGAATTAGACACATCAATGTATTCTCAGAATTTTCGTCAGGTTTGATCAAGTTATAATAAGCTAAGTCTTGATTTCTATCATTTAATGTTATGTTCTTAGTGTCTAAGAGTCAAGTAAGTCATGAAGCTGGAGGTCACAAAATTCTACGACATAAATGTAACATAGTCCACCCCCGAGCATGATTAACCCTGGCACATACATATACGCTCGTCACCTCATATAAGTATCACTCCCGCATGTAGCAAACAATGACAAATATGAGGAAAAATTTCCTCAACAAAGTTAGGCAAAACACTCACCTCAATTCGGCTAACTCAATACTCAAATTAGCTTTCCCTTTACAAATTCACCTCCACTCGGCTCAATCTTGCCAAAGACGACTCAAATACATCAAACAATGCAAGAGAAAACAATTTCAATTAACAAATCTATGACCTTTATTCAATTTGCAAAAAAGTCAACTCCCCCGGCCCGCACCTCGGAACCTGATAAAATTTACAAAACCCGAACACCCATTCCGATACGAGTTCAACCATACAAAATTTATCAAGTTCCGATACCAATTCGTCCTTCAAATCATCAATTTATATTTTTGAAAGATTTTATAATTTTCTTTTTGATTCTCATGAATTTGATGTTAAATCTTATATATAATCATGAAATATATTTGGAACTTGATTAGAGGCACTTACCCAATGATTTGGTATGAAAATCCCTTCACAAAATCGCCTTTTCTCGGACCTAGGGTCAAAATATGATAAAATGAAGCTAAGTCCCGAAATGGGAATCTTAATACCAGGCTCAGATGTCGCATTTGCGACATCAGGATCGCAAAATGAGATGCTCGCAAATGCGATGAAAGTATCGCAAAAGCAAAGGCTGACTAGCCCTGCTCAGGTCGCAAATGCGACAGAAGACTCGCAAATGCGAGCTCTGAGCCTTTCGCAAAAGAGACAATTGGCGTCGCAAATGCGATGATGCTGTTCGCAATTACGAACTCCCCTTCCCCAGCTCATCTTCACAAAAGCGAGAAATATCTCGCAAATGCGGACATCGCAAATGCGACGGAAACCTCGCAAATGCGAGAACAGAGACACCAGCACAGCTGAACCTTCTTCCAACACTCCGAAACGCATACGAAACTCATCCGAGCCCTCGGGGCTCCAACCCAAACATCCACGCAAGTCTGAAAACATAACATGAACTCGCTCGCGCGATCAGAACACCAAATAACATCTAAAACCACGAATCGGATGCCAAAACACATAAAAATCATCATGAACTTCTAGAATCACAACCGAGCGTCCGAACCATATCAAATCAATTCCTAATGGCGCCAAATTTTGCAGACAAGTTTCATATGCCGAAACAAACCTACTCGAAGCTTCAAATCACGCATAACAACCTCGAAAGATGAATCACACCTCAAGTCAAAATTAATGAACTTTGGAATTTCAACTTCTACAACCGGTGCCGAAACCTATCAAATCACCTTCGATTGACCTCAAATTTTACACACAAGTCATGTTTTCCATCACGGACCTACTCCAACTTCCGGAATCAAAATCTGACCCCGATATCAAAAAGTCCACTCCCGATTAAACTTCCCAAAAATCCAACTTTCGCCATTTCAAGACTAATTCAACTACGGACCTCCAAATTACAATCCGGACGCGCTCCTAAGTCCAAAATCACCCAAAGGAGCTAACGGAACTAACAAAACTCCATTCCGAGGTCAAATTCTAAAAAGTCAAACTTAGTCAATTCTTCCAACTTAGAACTTAAATCTTGAAGTTCATTCTTTAAAATTGATTCTGGATAACTTGAAAACCAATACTGACGATTTACACAAGCCATAATACATCATGCGGAGATACTCGAGCCCTCAGAATATCGAGTGAAGCGCAGATGCTCAAATTGACCTGTCGGGTCGTTACAGAATTTAAGGTTGAGATAAGACAGTCGAACCTGGGTCATAATATAAGTTAAAACATCATAGAAGTTTACACGTAAATGTTGAAGTACGGACTAGAAAAGATATAGAGAAAGGTAAGGGAAAAAAGAATTACAATCGCCAAGATATTAGTGAGTGGATTTGCTGAAGATAGGAGGAAAGCCCAAAGTGTGTCACGACAGGAACAAATAATAATTTAGACATTTCTCATTATATTGTATTTATCGAGTAACACATTCATCGTTTTAGGAACCTGTATTGGATTCTTATTTTATTTTATTACTCAAACATATGTTTAAATAACTATTCAAAGTCTACTAAATGATCAAGAAAACACACGCAACACACGTGTTTACCTCGATAATACGAGTAACAATTAAATTTGATTTATGGTTTTAAAGATGTGTGATTTAGTTCAATACCAATTAATAATCAAGAAGTATGAAATAGAAATGAAAGAGACAAGTGAATCAAATCAATGTTACTCAGCAGCAGCGGCCTAGAGCTTAGTGACCTCAAGGTAGGCTTAGAATAATAAGAGCAATTAAATAATAAAAGCAAAGTAAGAACAGTACATCCAAGGGACAATGCTGATGAACAGTAGGCGAAAAGGTAGAGAGTATATTCTTTGCTCAATGATTAGATGAGGTTACAAATGATTGGGATCCCCTTTATATAATAGGGGAATTCCTAAATAAGGTATATTTCTATTTACAGTAAGGAATATTCTTGATATAGTTGTCTAACCGCCTAGTATGGAATCGTACAATCCTATTCCGGGATTTGCGCCATGATCTTGGGGACGTGGCAGGAATCTAGCTCATTATGTTACAGATGCATAACGACACTATTTTGGGGTCGAGCATGTTTGGCCCCGGTATTCCTCATTCTCCTATCTCCGGGCATTGCACTCTATCTTCGAGCTCGACTCTGGTCCACCGGTCCCGAATTCGACCTTCCCGAACTTGGGCCTACGACGGACCCTCAAGCCTATAAATCGGAGGCATATGATTTTGACCGTATACAGATAGTCCCTGCGTTTCTTAGAATAAGATGATAAGAAATGATTTGAACCTCGATTTTCCCGAGCCTTTTATGATGATGGCATGCCTGTGACGTAGGCGCTCGAAGTAATTGGAAATGTCATGTCGACACGCTTCCCTAAAACATCAGATGCGCGCCAGTACTGGTCGGTCACTAGCGCCGCTGAACCGCCCTCGCCTTTCTATAAATTTGAGGCTACTCCGTTGAACAAAGGACTGTACTCATTTCATCTTCATTTACTCTGATTCTTTCCCTTCTTAATTTCTTTCTCTAATAATCTATTTCCTTGGTTCGAACCTGCGACCTCCTGGTCGATTGGCAGCAACTTTACAAGTTACGCCAAGGCTCCCCTTTTCAAAGCTTTGATTCGAAACAACGAGAGAAGGGGCGAAGAATCCTTCCCGCATCAGAAAATATGCGAACTTCACCCTGCCGCTCATCTCTCTTAACTTCAACCTGGTGTGGCACTTCATTCCTTTTACTTTCCATGGAGTGAGGTGGCACTATCATCTACTAACTTTTGCATCCAACACCGGTACAGCATCCCAAGGATGAATATTCGTGGATCGTTGCTCGTGCATCTTGCAACATTCTTTGGTTTTTCTTGTGATAGAAGGTGAAGCTACATCTTCTTGTCTTCCCTTCTGGTCTTTTTCTTTAGCCGCTCTTTTTTAACAGATTATGGCCCAAAATTTCAACAGAATGCTCAATTCCAGCTGCTGGAAATATAGTTACATTTATCGAGGGTTTTCTGCCCTAAATTTCTTCAAGCACACAAACATTCCCAAAGGTCAAAATGGGGTTCACGGGAAGGAGGTTCCCAAAGATTCCACTCTCGAGGTCGTGGCCCTAGAAGTAGATTAGGTTCTTGGCTTTTGTTTTTTTTTTGCTTCTTTATTCCTATGTAAGGACCCTTCGTGGATGTTGTAAATATCTTTTGTAACCATCTCTTGGAAATATAAAAGGATCTCTTTGTCTCATTTTTGGCTCGTGTTGAATTCTTTTCCGTCTTTATTTGTGAAGAATTTGATTGTATAACTTTAGTGATTAGTCCGAATACCGGACTCGGAACATAATAAACCCTTAGGTTTTTAATCGATCAATATAATACCCCTTAAGGTTTTTGTTAATCCTCGAGCTAAGCTTAAATTGATTTGATGTGAGCTCGGTACATCGGGACTCCTGAGTCCGAGTTAAGTGAGATCAAGGTCTCGAATTTGAAATAAAATTAGCCCTTAGGCTTCGTAAATAATCCCCGAGTGAGAATTCTTTCAAACTCGGGTAGCCCTTGGGCTTAGTAGTCGAGTGAGCACTTGCTCGAACTCGAAATGAAGTTAACCCTTAGGCTTTTTTATGGTCCCCGAGTGAGAATTTTCTCAAACACGGGTAGCCCTTGGGCTTATTAGTCGAGTGAGAACTTGCTCGAACTCAAAATAAAGTTAGCCCTTAGGCTTTTTTATAGTCCCCGAGTGAGAATTTTCTCAAACTCGGGTAGCCCTTGGGCTTAGTAGTCGAGTGAGCACTTGCTCGAACTCGAAATAGGTCGATAAGAAATGAATTAATCTTTGACGCCTTGATCCTGATGCCAATCTCGTGATGTCAGCGGCTAAAGTGACTGAGGTTGCTTTTCGTGTGATTCCCAAAGTCATTAATTGGAGGCGACTGGCGGTCGGCTTTTTGGCTTCCTCGGTACGCTTAAATGACCTCTATAAATAGATCAACTTCACAATCTTACAAACTTTATTCTCATATTGTTCTCAAAGCCTCATTAGCTCTTCCAACTTCTCTGAATTCTCCCCTTTCTTCTATTAGCTTTTACTTCATTATCAACATTCTCCTTTTTTTTAATTCCCGCATTATAATGGCTAAGACATCTAAATCGGTTCCCCAAAAAGAATCATCTTCTCGATCGACCAAGAGTAAAGCGGTAGGTTTCCCTCGTATTGAGGAGTGCATTCCCCCGCCATGTGAAATAACATCCGATTTCAAGATCGAGAAACCTATATCAACACCAGGTCGATGCGAGCCCATGTCTCGATACGTCTGTTTGATAACTGAGGACGAGCTCCAGCAAGTAAAGAAGGACTGGAAGTGGGATAACAAAGACGTAGTGATCCCTTCCCCGAGGAGGACATCACTACATATAAAGCGAGGTACTTAAGCATGTATATCTATCCATTCACGGTGGGCCCCGCAATTCCAGCTCAGGGTCCTATAGATCCGATCATTCTTGACTTCTGCCGACGATACCAAGTGACGCTTGTCCAGATCTATCCTTCATTATGGTGAATCGTTCATTTGATCAGATTCTTTTCGAGTCGGGTCGAGGGGATGCCTTTCACCCTCGACCATCTGATCAGGCTGTACAATCCTTGACTTTATCGAGGTGGCTTGATAAAACTGCAATGCCGATCCTTGAAATCTCTCTTCTCTAGTATCGATGAGGACAAAGACCGAGGGTGGATGAGCCGGTTTGTCCGAGTCAGGACCTCCGACCTGATTCCTGCTGATTGGATGCCATTCCCCGAGGAGTGGAACATGAAACGTAAGTGCATCGTATCTTTATACCCTGCTTTCTCTTCTTTTTCTCGGCTTTATCTTTTCCCTTGGTCAAACCCCTCTCAGATGGTGCAGCTAGTGCTTGATTTCCTGGTGCGGTCTCGGATCTTGAGGGCTGGGTCCGAAAACTGGCTTTCACTTCCTCATATTCGGAGCGTTGCTGGCGAGATTTGGCCAAGGGCCGATGGGAGGCTAAAAATCATGGTGAGTTCTCTTGTTTGTTCACTTGTACTTCTTTAGTGGAATACTTACTTCATTTTTGTGCAGGCCTCTGAGACGCCGTTGCTATGCGGCCGGCCCCGGCTGGTGAAGAAGAGATCCCTAAGCCTTCTAAAGAAAAGAAAAGAAAAAGGGAGTCACCTGCAAATCCCTCAAAGCCCAAGAAAAGCGCAGCTCGAAAATCCAAGGCCGATATGGTGGCCTTATTTTCAAAAATGGCCCAACGCCTTCGGGATCAGGAGGAAGAAGAAGACTGCCTGTTGGTAGCTCGTAAAAGAGGAAACATCGGTGCTTCAAAGTCTGTCGAACCGGTGATGGTTGATAAGGCTCATTCTAAAGCCGAAGAGATCTCCAAGGGGAGTTCAAACAAAGTCCCCAAGCCATCGGGCAGTAAAAAGGCACCTCGCCTAGGAGGCCATTTGGAGGGCAAGGCCGAGGGGCCCGACCCCGAGCCCCTTTCGATAGAAGAGAATGCCCCGAGTGGATCACTTGGGGTAATCAATGTGGATGACTCACCGCCTGGTCCCGAGTTCTCCGAGGGGCAAATCTGAGATGCTCAGAACATGAGGTCTTCTGAAGTGGGGGCGAGCCACGAAGGGCATGACATCTTTCGAGAATGCCTCGCAAGGATTGAAGATGGCCCCGACCCAGATGCTTCTTTCATCTTTGATGAGGCTTGTCGACTCTTCAAACTAGTGAGTTTTCTGACCTTTAGAATTACGCATGTGCTTTGTTCTTGCTGTTCTGAGGCTAACTTTCCCCCTTTTTATGAAGGTTGTGGTGCTCCATAAAAGGGCATTTTCCAAGTCTCGAGATGATCTTGCTCGATGTGAGGCTGAGTTTAAGAGGATCTCGGAAGAGATAGAGAGTCTTAAAACCCTCTATGTCAAGAAAGAGGAGGAAATCAGCGGTCTTCGAGCGGAATTGGAAAAGGCTTGTCAACAACGAACCGAGCTTACCAAAAAGGTAATATTCCCTCTAAAGCTTTGTTATGGACCTGCTCGATCGTGCTTCTAACACTTTTGCTTTGCAGTTTCAACAAGGGGAACTGGTGGAGCAGCTTCGTGAAGAGCTCAAGGTGAAGGAGGCCAAGACCTTGGGGTGGAGGCAAGGCATGGACATTCTAGCCTCCGAGAAAGAAACTCTTCGGGAGCAGCTGGCTTCACTCGAACGTCCGCTTCAAAGTGCAAAGGAGGATAGCCTGGCTCGAGGCCGCAAAATTGAGGAGCTTAAAGCTGAGTCTGCTGCTGAGCTGGCCAAGGCTAAATCTGATGTTGAGGCAATTGTATCTTCGTATCGAGCCGACGCTGAAGCGGCTAATGCTCGGGCAAAGGAGATCTCTTCTGCACCAGAAGTTAAGTTATCAAGTGCACTTGACCATGCTAGGCGACAATCCCGGAGGGTAACCCTCGAGGAGGTACATGCTCGCGGCTTCGATCTCTCAGCCGATATTGAAAGGGCAAAGATTTTGGAAGAAGAGGATGCCGCTCTGCTTTCTGATGAGGATGATTCAGCCACTGGATACGAGAGTGGAGGAGACGAAGATGAAGTCCCCGAGGGTGAGGCTCTCGAAGATGCGGCTCGTGAAGATGCAGCTGCCGAAGATGTGACCCGGAGTAGTTTTAGGTTTTTATTTTGTTTTTGTGCAAGTGTCCCTTGTGTAAATATCTTTTGTAATAATCTTTTGGAAATACAAGAGGAACCTTTTATCTCATTTTTGACTTGTGCTGGATTTCATATTGTCTTTATTTATGGAATACCTCGATTGTATTACTTGAATGATTGGTCCGAGAATTGGTTTGGACTCAGGATATAATAAACCCTTAGGTCTTTATCGATAGATATAATAATCCTCGAGCTAAGTTTAAATTGATTCGATGTGAGCTCGGGATATCGTGACTCTTGAGTCCGAGCCGAGTGAGAACGTAGTCTCGAACTATATGTTTTTGGCCCTTAAGCCTTTCGAAGTTGGCCCTTAGGCTCTTATATATCGGCCCTTAGGCTCTTTAAATTGGCCCTTAGGCTCATTAAATTGGCCCTTAGGCTCTTTAAGTTGGGCCAATTCGGTGGCTATATAATTTTTGCCTCTTTTCGGCTAAAAGACTTAGTGAAAATTTTGTTATGCCTTAGCATTTGTTTATTACACCCGTTGGGTTTTTTCGAGGTTTCGACGCATCGGAAACTTATTAGTAACTTGTTTGTGTGATGAAAATCGAATACCTCTTGAGGTTTTTTCGAAGGCTGATGTTATCGAAGCCTTTATATTATTCGAGGGCTGAGTTTATCGAAGCCCTTTATATTTTTCTATTGCTCAGGGTAGCCTGATTTAACCATTTTTTACAAAATGTTTGAAGGATATAGCGGAAGTCGGACGTCTCCGAGCCGCATTATTTCGGCCGTAGCCTTTTTATGTGACCGTAGTCTTTAATATGCCCGTAGCCTTTTTATGTGACCGTAGTCTTTAATGCGGCCGTAGCCTTTAGTATGGTCGTAGCCTAGAATTTGGCCATAGCCTTCGGGTGTGTCTCTTGGACTTGTTCCCCGTTAACTTTTTGAACTTGTTCGAAAAGTTAGCCCCCGAGTATATTGGCCTTGGCCTTTGTTTCGAGGGGATGCCTCTTTCAGGTCTTATGAGTCCGAGTTTTTGATGGCTCGAATATGTTGACTATCGATAATAGTCCCCGAGTATTTCGGGGTTACATTCGCGCTTTGGCCCTTGAGCCGTTTCCCGTAGGACTATAAGTATAGAGCTCATATAATAGTAGACGTCTTTGAGACACAAAGTGTTTTTGATATATACGGAATGCTTCTTAAAATGATTTGATACATGCGTACATGTTTTACCATCGGGGCTCGACTATTCTATAAAGACACGGTTCATCTGACCGTTTGGCCCATTACAAAGTTTTCCTATCGAGGACCTCTTAGGCGTGAAGTATTTTCCTTGAAAATATAACCTCCGAGGGTGATGCCCCCCAGTATTCAAGGTTGATTGAAAAGAAGCCTTGGATACAGTTGAGTTCTCCTTAGGTAGCACGTCATTGTTGCCTCATTAAAAAAACCTTGCCGGTAAAACCCATTTGGGACAAAATCCGATCTAAGGGAAAAACAGTGCAATGCATGCTTTAAAACCTAAGGCCTTCGTGCAAAAAATGGTGTCTTCGAGATCGCGTACCTTGCTCTTCTCGAACTAATACCCCACTTACCGCTATCTCTGACACGGCCAAACACAGGTAAAGCTTTTCGTCTACCTTCGGGGTATGAAGCAAAGGCAGGCTCGATAGGTATTGCTTTAGTTCCTCCAGAGCTTGTTGGCATTCTGGGGTCCATGCAAAATCCTTTTTCTCTTTGAGCAAGGAAAAGAACCGGTGACTCCAATCCGACGACCTCGAAATGAATCGACCCAAAGCAGTTATTCGCCCTGCTAGCCTTTGCACGGCCTTCACACTATCCATGATCGTGATATCTTTGATAGCCTTGATCATATCGGGGTTGATTTTGATACCCCAATTTGATACCATGAAGCCAAGGAACTTACCCGAGCCAACTCCGAAGGCATATTTCTCCGGGTTAAGCTTCATGTTGTATTGCCTCATAATTTTTAATGTTTCCTGCAAATGAATTAAATGGTCCTCTGCGCGCAGGGACTTAACCAACATATCATCAATATAAACTTCCATCGTTTTGCCTATTTGTTCTTCGAACATTTTGTTATCTAGGCGTTGGTATGTGGCTCCTACATTTTTTAGCCTGAAGGGAATTACGTTGTAACAGTAAGTTCCAAATTTAGCAATAAATGAAGTCTTTCCCTGGTCCTCCGGGTTCATTTGAATTTAATTGTACCCGGAGTAGGCATCCAGAAAAGTTAGGGTCTCGTGGCTAGCCGTGCCATCAATCATTCGATCGATGTTTGGCAATGGGAAAGAATCTTTCCGACATGCTTTGTTCAAGTCCTTATAGTCTACACATATTCTAAGCTTGTTTCCTTTTTTAGGAGCCACAACTACGTTGGCTAACCACTCGGGGTACTTTACCTCCTGAATGGACCCTATTTTAAGAAGTTTGGTTACCTTGTCTTTTATGAAGGCATGTTTTATCTCGGACTGAGGCCTCCTCCTTTGCTTCACTAGTTTTAACCTAGGATCGGTGCTCAGCCGATACGTGGTGATTTTCGGTGGAAGCCCTGTCATATCTTTCTCTCGGGCATGTATTCAATCGAAATGACCTGCTCCAGCCCCTCGATAGTTGATTTGGTTGCATCGGATTTTTTGGGAATGATGAAGGTTCGAGGAGTAAGGAAATCCTCATCTTTGTCTTGGATTACCTGTTGCTCCGACTCCATCGAGGCTAGAGGCGGTGATTGCTATTTGGCCGCCTGCTTACCCTTGGTGCTCGATTTCTCCGAGGTCAAAGGCTTTGGTATCGGCACCACTTCCTCGATTGCAAAGATCTCTTTTGCAGCATGTTGCTCTCCGTAGACTGTTTTCACTCCTTCCTTTGTTGGGAATTTCATCATCTGGTGAAGAGTTAAAGGCACTGCCTCATGTTGTGTATCCATGGTCTCCCAAGAAGTGCGTTATACCTCATGTCACCTTCGATGACATGGAATCTGGTGTCTTGTATGGTCCCGGCTACGTTCACTAGCAAGATAATCTCTCCTTTTATTGTTCGCTTGCCAGTTAAAGCCATTAAGGACCCGGGATACAGGTACAATTTGATCTTGTAGGCCGAGTTGCTCCACGACCCTCGATCTGATTATGTTCGCTGAGCTACCTGGATCCACTAAAACATGTTTAGCTTGAATTTTATTTAAAAGGATAGAGATTACCAGGGTGTCGTTGTGGGGATGAGATACGCCTTCTGCTTCCTCGTCACAGAATGATAACACGTCCTCGGGCACATAGCTCCAAGTCCGTTTTTCTCTAGTTATTGACACCTTGGTGCATTTGAACACAGGTCGTTGAGGGACATCGACTCCTCCAATGATCATGTGGATTACATGTTGTGGTTCTTCTTGCTCATTTCTCATTGCATCTCTCTCCTTTAAGTAATTCTTAGCCCAATAACTTAGGAATTCTCGAAGGTGGCCCTCGTTGAACAACCGAGCTACTTCTTCCCTTAGATGCCTGCAATCTTCTGTTCTATGACCATGTGTGCCATGATACTTGCACATCAGGTTCGGGTTCCTTTGAGAAGGATCGATCTGTATAGGCTTGGGCCACTTGGTGTCTTTGATTCTCCCAATACAATTCCCGACGCATCTATGCTGAAGTTGTACTCTGATAATCGAGGAGCCTCGGCGGGGTCAGTATGCTTATCGAACCCGCTCTTACTCATGAGTCCCCAAGAACTTTAGCCTCGATCATTTCTCCGATCGTTCCAAGGAGCGTTCCGACCCGAACCGTTGTTCCTTCAATCGACATACGGTTGATACCGTTCTTTGTTGAATCTCGATTCTCGGTCTGTGTCCCTCGGGGCTTGGCTGCGAATCTGTTAGGATGAACTAAACCCGAGGGGGCTCCCAACTGGTCATCCTCGACCCTGAGTTTTCACTGGTAACGATTGTGCACATCTGACCATGTCACAGCTGGATGCTCGATCAAGTTCTATTTCAATTGTGGATACGCAATCGAGCTCCTTTCATTCAAACCCTGCATGAAAGCTTGTACTGCCCAGTCATCAGAGACTGGTGGTAATTCAATTCTTTCCATCTGAAATCTGGACACGAACTTTCTTAACATCTCGTCGTTCCTTTGTTTTATTTTGAAGACATCCGATTTTCTCGTGGCCACCTTTATGGCCCCGGCGTGTGCTTTCACAAAGGCATCTGCTAACATAGCAAACGAGTCAATAGAATTAGGAGCTAAGTTGTGATATTGAATATAGCTCCTTTCGACAACGTTTTTTCAAACTTTTTTAACAAGACCGATTCGATCTCATCGTCATTCAAATCATTTCCTTTGATTCTGCAAGTGTATGAAGTAATATGTTTGTTGGGACGGTTGTCGCGTTATATTTTGGGTATATCGGGCATGCAAAACTTTTTAGGAATAGGCATCGGAGCCGCACTTTAGGGGAACGATTTTTGTATGAACTGTTTGGCATCTAATCCCTTCAAAACTGGAGGTGCCCCCGGTATTTGGTCTATACGGGAGTTATAAGTCTCCACTTTCTTATCGTTATCTTCAATTTTCTATTCTCTGGACTCGATCCTCTTAGTGAGCTCTTCGAGCATTTTCATAATGGCGGGGTCAGTCCCCGAGTCGTTTCCATTTGGCCTTTCTGGCGTTGGCTCAGTATGTCGACTGTTTTTCATGTTCACCTACACTTGGGGTCTTATTTTAACTTTGAAGTTGAGCAATGGCGATCTGTTGAGCTTGCAGCATCTCGAATATCACTTGGAGCCTGACTCCCCCCATCTCCTGTTCCTGGTGTTCCTTGGTCCCCTGGTCGGGCATCCCTGCATACACTCCCTTTGGGTCTGTGCCTAAGTTGGTGTTTAGATCAATATGAGAACTAACATCAACCGGTTCCATGTTTGGCATTTCCCCAGGGTTTACCGGTGGCACACCGACCCCTATATTTTTGTTTTCACCAAGACCTTCGTTGTCATGAGCAGGTGAATTTTGTGAGCTAGACATGTTTCAGCCTGAGAATCAAAAATTCTTGACAAGAAAAAGTGTAAAAATAACGTGTGTAATAAGAATCAGTAAAGAAATAATCACTATTATCTTTAGCCCCACGGTGGGCTCCAAACTGTTTACCTCGAAAATATGAGTAACAATTAAATTTAATTTGTGATTTTAAAGATATGTGATTTAGTTCAATACCAATTAATAATCAAGAAGTATGAAATAGAAATGAAAGAGACAAGTTAGTCAAACCAATGTTACTCAGCAGCAGCGACCTCAAGCTTAGTGACCTCGAGGTAGGCTTAGAATAATAAGAGCAATTAAGTAATAAAAGCAAAGTAAGAACAGTAGAGCCAAGGGACAATGCTGATGAACAATAGGCAAAAAGGTAGAGAGTATATTCTTTGCTCAATGATTAGATGAGGTTACAAATGATTGGGATCCCCTTTAATTTATATAATAGGGGAATTCCTAAATAATGTATATTTCTATTTACAGTAAGGAATATTCTTGATACAGCTGTCTAACCGCCTAGTACGGAATCGTACAATCCTATTCCGGGATTTGCGCCATGATCTTGGGGACGTGGCAGGAATCTAGCTCATTCTGTTACAGATGCATAACAGCACTATTTCGGGGTCGAGCATATTTGGCCCCGGTATTCTTCGTGCTCCAATCTCCGGGCATTGCACTCTGTCTTCGAGCTCTACTCTGGTCCACCGATCTCGAACTCGACCTCCGCGAACTCGGGCCTACGACAGACCCTCAAGCCTATAAATCGGAGGCATATGATTTTGACCGTCTATAGAACACGTGACGAGAAACTAGTTTACTGAAATAAGTCTACGCACATACATATATTTTGTGCTGTCTAATGGTCTGAAATAAACAATTGATACCAGTAAGTTTTTACTGTCAGGAGCATTAAATATACCAATAAAATGGGCAAAAGAGAAGGATCACCTTAGGAATATGAAAATATTCAAAATTAATGCTCATTATAGCGCCAATAAATTCTGAAGTTCTTGTGAAAACTCTTTGTCATCATTCTCTCCCTCTCCTCAAATTTGCAGATTATTGTGATTAACGTAGCCAGGTGGTGGCTTATGACTATACATGCCATGGTTTTATAGTTAGAATTATAACCTTATTTTGTGTATGTTTTAAAATATTGGGTGGTCTCTAGACGACATGTTTCTGAAGAAATATTCTTAGAACAAATTATTATCAGAAAAGGGCCAAAAATATTCCTCTACTATCCGAAAAGGATCATTTATATCCTCCGTTATACTATTTGTCCACAATTGCCACTGACGTTATAGAATTAGTACAAAAATACTCCTCCGGCGTTAGGGCCCTCCATCATGGCCAATAACATCTCACATGGCCTGATATTTTGCTAAGGTGGAAGCTACATTAGATGCCACCTCAGCGCATCAACCCGATTTAACCCCCTTCCCCCAATTTTTCGTCCAATACCACCTCCCCCTTCACCTAACTGGATATATCAAATTTGGGGCACAATTTGAGAAGAGAATGCATACTTATTTGGTTTACAAGCTTGAGTTTCCATCATAGAATGAGAAAAATGAATCCCCAAGAGGAGTTGAACATAAAGCGAGAATGGTCATTTCTGATTCAGATCAAGAACTTGGATCAAAATGGAAGTGGGTCGTAGTTTAGGCAGACTTCAGAATACGGCATTTCTGACCCATACAAGGTGCTCAGTTGATACACCATACTGCAGACCTTCCAATGATCGATGAACATATAACAATATAAGAAGGATTTCATCTTTGAACTACCCCATTAAAGACAAATGGAATATATACAAATCATTTTCTTTGGATAAACACCGAGTAAGTATAAACATATAACTTTATGGAATCATCATAAAAAGTACTATTATCATCTAACTGAAAGACTAAAAAGTAAGTAAAATAGCAAATGGGTATCAATCATAAGTATGTTAGGCTTCAAAGCATAGTCAATTTGAATCAAGTAATGTGACTGGCGGCCAACAGTAAGTAGCCAACCACAAACCATTTGGTAAGCCATTCTTTCTCATTACAGCTCGCCTTTTCAACATATTATCAAGAGAAGTGGAAATTTAAATAAAATAGCAATAAAAAATCAAAAGACTACAATATATTAACAAGAAGAAGCAATATGGGGTCCTGAGACTAAAACGAACATCAAAATAAGAATCAATTTACAATTATATTTCACTGCCAAAATGCTTCAAAATGCAATCTTGAAAAATAAGCAAAAAAAACATCCAATGTAGAGAATGGTTAGGTGAACGGAGAAGTGGTCTTGGAGGGAATATTGGGGGAAAGGGGTAAAATTGGGTTGGTGCGCTGAGGTGGATCCCATGTGGCTTCCACCTTAGCAAAATGTTAGGCCACGTGAGATGGTATTGGCCATGGTGGAGGGCCTTAACGGCAGAGGGGTACTTTCGTACAAACTCTATAACGTTAGGGGCAATTATAAACAGATAGTATGACGGAGGGTATAAATGATCCTTTCTGCATAGTAGAGGGGTATTTTTCTTGACCCTTCTCCGAATTATTATTTTTCTCAAATAACGTACGTAGCCAGTGGTGGCTTCTAACTATACCAATATCATTTCAAAATTTATGGAATTGAAGAATGAAAATAATATAAGAGTAGTATATAAACGCACTTGTTTAACCAAAAAGTGGGATTTCGGTCAAAGCTTATTTTTAGAAGAACTCGGGTTACTGATAATCAAATAGAAATATGAATAATGGATGTAAATAAAAGTTGAATAGAAAGCGAAGTAAATCAGTATATTCCAGTAGTATTTCGTGTCTTTACAAATGATCAGGTTGCCCCTTTTATAGCTATTTCTAGGTGATACGTTTTGCCTTTGTCATAATAAGGCCATTATAGACAATTAAAGGTATTTAATTCTACGTTATAAATGATAATCATTGTACTTCAATACAGATTCTCTAACGTTCTCAGTATTTAATGCCTATTAAATACTGTATCCGTTCCCACTTTTGCTGTCAGGTTCATTCTCTTAGCTTGACTTTTGAACATAAAGGGGTGCGGGCACCGAGTCTCTTGAATCTCTGCTCGTGTCTGTTGTATCTCGTGCCTCTTTAACTATTCTTTGCTGATCGTCATCCTTTGACCAGTCTACGTCTCATGGAACATCATCTTTCATTGAATTCAATATATATGAACTCAATTTTTACCAATACAGATAGTCCCCCCACTTGCCATGTATTCATCAATAGAATATTGGGGAAGTGGATTTTATTAGAGCGGGAATATTTGCCGCCATTAGTTCCCTTCTGGAACTGACAATTCATTCGTCACTTCTATTTAATTCCCACTACACGTGGCATCTTCTGATTAGTTCTGCGACTTTTCCGCATTTTTTAAGGCTTTTTCACGGCTTCACCAATTACGAAACGTCAGTTCTAATCATGACGTTTCCATCATTACAGCTTTTCCTTTGACGGTTGCTTCTGAGTATAAATATAGTTTTCACTTTTGTCTTCTTCACATAAAGTTCTCAAAATATTCAATTCGTGTTTCCTTCTTCCTCGTACTATTATGTCTTCGCCAAACTCTAACCCTAAGAGAGTCCCCATTGTTGATAACCTTCGTCTTGCTCCTATTAGGAGCAGGAGAGGAGGTAGACTTTGTAATCTAGGGTCTTCATCCGCATGAGGTTCTTCTCTACCTTCATCCAGTTCCACTCCACCTTCTAGAACCAGAGGCTCCCTTTCTCAAAGGTCTTCGTCTAGAGGTAAAGAACCCTCTGAGCCTCTTCGTGAACCTACTGTAAATGAGATTGTTCCCGTTGAACTATCTTTTTATAATGATAGAGAATCTATCAGAAACCAATTGTCTTCATTAGATCGTGCTGACATCTACCCAACTCAGATTACTGAAGGTCTGATTTCTTTAGTTCGTAAAGACTGCCATTCGAGCCATGACTTCCCTTTTATAATTCCCAATGCGAACCAAAGAATCACCTCTTATTTAATTGGGTTTTCTTTTGTTCATACATACCTTTTCACATTGGGTTTCAAACCTGCTATTGACCCTGTTATCCTCGAATTCTGTCATTTTTTCGACGTCTGTTTAGGGCAAATTGGAACTATTGTGTGGAGGGTTGTTGCTTGTTTGAGATACTTGACCAACATGGCTGGTGTGCCTTTTACTTTTTCCCATTTAATACACCTTTACTCTCCCAAACTCTTTCGCCAAGGAGTTTTTACTTTAGTAGCAAGAAGCAAAAGAGTTCTGGTCAATCCAGCAGACGATAAGGACCGTGGTTGGTATGCCAGGTTTGTTGTTGCCCCCACTGTTGGTTTAGTGGGTGATGAAAATGTTTCCTTTCCTGAGAAGAGGAATTTTGCACGTGAGTTTTCTTTTTAATAACCTTCACATACCTTTTTCTTAATTCTGTTAGTTGTCATTTTAATTTCCTTCTCTCTTTTTTTAGCAACCATGGGAATTGTCGATGAAATTCCCAATTTTCGTGATTGGGTAGGAAAGTTGTTATATGCTGCCCCGATGGAGGGTAGATCTTGGAAAACTCTCTCTCAACGATTTGGTTGGAAAGTGAAAACTCACGGTAAGAGTCTTTTTTATAACTTTTCTTATTGCTTCTTCTAGAAATTATTTTAATCCTTTTTTTATCAGGATTTGCCATTCGAGGCATTAGTGCTGAGGCTGTTGTAGCTTCCTGAATTTCTTTGGGAAGAGTCCAAGAAATAATTTTGGGCTCTTCATCGAAAAGGAAAGCTACTGTTGATCAAGACTCTGAAGAGGAGGAAGAACAAGACGGGGGTTCTTTGATAAAAAGGCCACGGGCTAGAAGACGAATTATTTTAGATGATGAAGCATCTCCCCCTCGTTCTACTCTTCTCACCGAGCCTGTTGAAGCCTCGTTGGTGATTCCTGATGATGATACCCCGCTGCCGCCCATGATTCTGTTGAGCAGCTTTTTATCCGCGGGTTTGGTAGTGAAAGTTTAAAATCAATTTCTGATGAAGAGTCACTTGCTTCTTTTCCTTTATCTGCTCCTACAATACCTTCTTTGCTAGTCGTGGCTGTTACCGTTGCTGCTTCTCCCCAAGCTATTTTGACTCCTTCTACTGCTCCTCCCCCAGCTGTTTTGACTCCTTCTACAGTTCCTCCTACAACAGTTCAATAAACTGAGGTTGGTTCTTCAAGTAAAGGTGGAGCCATGAAACAGGTTATCATCGAGGTCCCTGCCGATGGTAATCTTTTGAGAAAATCAGGTGGGGCTGACGTGTGGTTGAAACCCCTAATTGGTCCAATCGAGAAGGCCAAGCTTGAAAGCCACAATTCTTTAACTTTGATGAACGACATAATACATTCATCATTAAAGGTATTCCTTTTTAATGATTTGTTATTCCTTTTTATAAGGCTCTTACCTTTTCTCTTCCTTTTTTTAGATCAACCTCGTTGGTACAGAAATGATGAAGAGGGTTTCTCACATGGAGCAGTTGATGCATGAGTACCAAGTTGAAACATATAACTGGAGAGAGCAATATGAGAGCCTTCAAATTGACATGGAAGCGTTAGAAGAGAACAAGTGCACCTTAGAACAACAGCTAAGAGATTTAACTTAGGAGTTGGCGGTTGAAAGAGCTTCCTCAAATCAAGCCAGTAAAGACAAAACTCTTCTCGAAACTTCCTTTTCCGAGCAACTCTCCAAGGCTAGCAAAGAAATCAGAGAGTTGAAGGCTCTCTTAAGTAAAAAAAAGAAGCTTATGCTGGTGAACTTGTGCAAACTTTGATTCAGACTCAAGAAGACTTCCGAGAATCTTCCGGTAAGGTTCGTTTCTTAGAAAGTTCACATGCCTCTCTTCAAATTTCTTATGATTCTGCCTTGGTTGAGAATGAGAAACTTAAAAATGAAATTGCTGAGTGGGAAAAGGATTACGAGATTCTCGAGGATAAAATCGCAATTGAAGTGAGTTAGGTATTTTTAAATACTCGCCATGATAACCTTGTAGAAGTTAGCCAAGAGAATTTCAACTTGGAGGCTGAGTTGGCTAAAATAAAAGAAACCATCGAAAAGGCTCAGCAAAGCCAAGACTTTCCTTCTCCCGTGGCTGAAACTTCTGAAAATATTGGAGATGATATGGGTACGGTGAGTGCTCCAATTCCTTCAAGTCAAGTTGAGCCTGCTGCTGCTGATGATTCTGCTTCAGTTCCTTCTTCAACTTCTTAGTGACAAGTTTATAATATGTGACTTCCCCTTTTTTTCTTTTTCTTTGGTGGTATGTGGTTATAACCTTGGTCCTTTTTGAGGGTTTGTTGAAAACATTAAGTCCCCAGACCTTTTTCGGGGCGTTTTGTATAAAAAAAATTTAGTTTATGACTAAGTTCATACTTAGTCTAAACTTTTTTAATATTAAGAAGTTTTCTGTTATTGCTTGAACTTCTGTTTTGCTTATCCCTGCCTTTATATTTAAGGACTTATAGGATAACTTGCATTTTTATTTTGCAAAAATGCTTTTTGTTTTACTTCATGAATATTTGAATCAATCATGAATTTAATAAAAGAGGGCCCTTTTATATTCGACACTTAATGAAGAAGACGTCTCAACTTCACAATGGTGTTAATGTACGACAAAAGAAATAGGAATACACATGTTTCTTGAAATAACTTTGACAAGTTTTTATTTGAACTTTGTCAAGTTTTAAATAACATTTTACATGTATTTAAATAACTTCTATAACTTTTTCGTAAATGTTTTCCTTACAACAGATTTTCAAAAAAGAAAATAAAACACAACAAGGTTTTTATTTATAACCCGTTTTAGTACATGTATATTGCCTTTCACCTAACTATGATGAGGTTTTTCTTTGGCTTTAGCTCGTGACTTTGCTCTGCACTTGACTCATTCAATGAGTAAACTTTTCAGGCTTGAACTTTGATTATTTCTCAATCTCCTTTGCCTTCTTTATACATGTGTCTATGTATATTATATAGTCCCGCAAGTGTTTGAGATTTGAAGTATGAAGTCTCGAGCACTTGATTACTCCTCTTGTTTGGTCCTTTTCCTGTAAAGGAATAAAACATACGGGACTCGGAGGTACGATTATAGATGAAGACTGCTTAACCCGTCTCAATTTCTATCAGAATAG
>NW_017671013.1:213585-233430 GCF_001879085.1 Nicotiana attenuata
TTTTTTTTTTTTTGCTAATAACATCTTTTGGTTAACACTTAACAGATAGATATGTTTCTCATTAATTAATTAGATTCTCATTTTTCTTACAGAATGTAACAAAAGACAGTAAAAAAAAAAGAAATGTAATTATTTTTCGACTTATTATGCTTTTAGTAAGTTAAGTGTAATATATATAAACAAAAATCAGTCAAAAGACATAAGTTATAACTAATTATGGCTTAAGCTTATATGAACTTTTGATTTAACTAAGTCATTTACCATTTTGTATCAAATATTATCTTTTCGTAAGTTTAGAAATATCAAATTAAACATATCAATTATTTGATATGCATACATAACGGCTTATTTATAAAATCATACTCAACATTTAAAAGATTTTAGTCTTTGATTCTTATCAGCTACGTACAGTAGTTTAATAGAAGCTCTAAATAAACCGAGTATCTGAAGGTGTATGTGAAATTTTGCAAGAAATAGCTCATAAACTAATGTTAGTCGACATATAAAGAGGGAAATTTAGAGGGAAGAAGGGATTTAGAAAAAAAGTATGAAGTCAAAACCCGCGTAGATAATTTCATGGAAAAAGCAAGCAATTACGCGTCAATTATAACGTGCTGAACACAAGAATCCAATCAGAAGAAACAAACGGCCGCTGGCACACATTTTTAATTTGCTCTAATGTAAAAGTCTCAAGGCATGCAGGGGAGAAGGGGTTGGCCCCAAACTTAATTGTCATCCCCTCACCTAATGCCGCCATTTGCCGCCCTTTCCCATCCATACATCTTCCCATTCCCCTACCTATGCATCACCATGTCCCTTCACCATTTTCCCCTATTCCCTCTCCCCCACACACCTTAATTTTTTTTTTAATCATTTTGAATTAAGGGTGGACCATAAACAGTGATGTAGTCACGATTTGAAGATTATGTCGAATTTTAATTCTTTTAAGTTACTGGTTCCATTCTAAACTAATGATTTGAACTTAGTTCATGAATTTCTTAGGATAATTAACTACAAAGTTTGGACTTTCCATACTACCTATGCTCTAGCTCCACCCTTAACTATGTCGCTAATAAAATTAGATTATAGAGAGATGAGATTTGGTGCGACGAAATCCAATATTTTCTTATTTAACCATTCAATATATGAAATTCACTGTTTTGATTAATCTAAAATGATATATAATACTTGATTCATGACCAGAAGTTTCTCCAATTTCCTTATCTAAATATTGTTAGGGTGCTAACTTCAAACTTTCCTCCTGTTGGTATTGGAACATGGACGATATGCATTTTTTTCATTTTCAAAGCAATAGACTGCTATTTAGTCTGTTTGATACACGTGCGATACCATTTTCTTCTAAGTTCACTTATATGGGTGTTGGGCTGAACCTTTTTCCCTTGTCTTGAACAAATTAAAGTTTGCCTAGAAATACATCAAAGTTAAGTACAAGTTTAATTTTGCTGCGGACCACATTAAAAAAATTAAAAAAAAAAATAATAGTGGAGTAGTAAATAAAGTTTTGTCAAAGGTCGTGGCAACACCCCCACGCTCCCTTCTCCTAGTCATACGGCCCCCACCTCACCCTTTATTGTTCGTCTCTTTTTTTAGTCCTTTATTACCCTTTCTAGGGTCCCTCTCTTAATTCCCTCGTTTCCATCTATTTATAGGCGTGTCCGAGAGAGCTTAGAGCAATAGAGCATTCTAGCAAACTCTTCCGATCCACAGTATCACTCTTCCAAAGGCAGCTAATTAATTAAGTTCACAATATATATATATATATATATATATATATACCACACATTAATTCTAGTTCTCTTCCTAACATGGTAGTGGCAACTCCAAATACGCTGAGGCGTGGTAACAAGAAAACCACAGGTTTGGGCATTCCAACAATTGACTTGTGTGAGAAGTCCAAGGCGTCTGAGATGATAGTGAAAGCATGTGAAGATTACGGTTTTTTCAAGTTAACAAACCACGGTGTTCCCAAGAAGGTTATTGCAAGAATGGAAAGGGAAGCCGTCGACTTCTTTTCATGTCCCGTTTCTCAGAAACGACGTGCTGGACCTGCAACTCCGTTTGGGTATGCTTGCAAAAATATTGGCTTCAATGGGGATAAAGGTGATCTCGAGTATATTCTCTTGGAAGCCAATCCTCATTTGCTTTCTCAACGCTCCAAAACCATCTCCAATGACCCTTCTACCTTCAGGTAATTTATTCTACAAACATATTTTTATTTACTTAATTATATCTATTTACGTGCGACCAAGCTTGATTCTTTTCACGACTCAATCATACAAAGATTCTTTTTTATAATGGGTGTCACTGATATTTTAATTAGGCAGTGAGAAAAGATATACTACTTTATTTCATTTTCGACGAGCTGTTCCAGAACCCAAATTGTAAGTGGTTCATCATAATTAGCTCTAATACTTCGTACTTGATTGACAGCCACTTTGTTTTACGCCTTGAGTTTTATTTTTACCTTATCTCCTTCAAGAACAATCACATTTCTGATTTGATTTTAGGAGACCTTGATATCACATATGCACATAATTAATTCAACGGGCACGTAGCTTTTACAGCTTTTGTTCATTGGACTAAGTCTAAGTCATGGAAACAAAGCGTAATTTAATTGTTCTTCTGGTCGATTAGTATGCTTGCCCCACTTAACTAAATCAAGTGGGTATTTATATAATAATACCTTTAGTGCATTTATGAATTTACGTCGCATTCGTATTGTTCATCTCATGTTCACGTAATACTCCAATATTATACAATTTGGTCCGATTACATCATCAATATGTAAGCTGGAGGAAAAGAATATCTACTTCTTTCTTGAAGATAAATAAGTCTTCTCATACTGTAGCCAGAGGCGGACTTAGTGCATAGACTAAATAATAACTCTGTTGGGCTAAAACGGCCCAATGACACTCTTAACATGGTGTGATATTGTCCGCTTTGGGCCAAGCCCGCACGGTTTTCCCTAAAAGGCCTCACACCATTAAGAGATCCCTACAACTTATATGTAGACTCCCAATCTTTTCAGCTACCAATGTGGGACTTTGTTCGCACACCCAACAATCTCCCCCTCGAACTAAGTTCCACGTGGCCCACTACCACGATCCACGGGTCAATTTTCGAGATTCACTGTGTGCCACCCACATTGTTAGAGTATTATGGCAACCGAAGCCCGCAACTAGCTTCTTCTTGTGTGTGCACCGCCCTGCACCATTACTCCGCCATCTCCATACTCGTTCTACTGCTATTCATATGATCAAGACTTTGTTCAAGTACTTGCCTCTCCTCAAAGTAATAACCCCAACCCCAAATAACCCTCCCCCCCCCCACCACTACCACCACCGCTACTCGAAATCAGGTGATTTTCGTCCACCATTTCCGACCGAAATCGGTAGGAAATTGATAATTTCCGACCAAATTCCGATCGTTTTTAATTGGATGGAAAAATAATGGTTGCAAACGTAGGCCGACCGCAATTGGTCGAAAATTTTCGACCGAAATCGGTCGAAAATTCAATGCGTTGACTGCCATTCAAACTTTATTTTCCGACCGAAATCGATCGGAAATTATAAAAAAAATTTCTTTAATTTTCAAATTTCCGACCGAGTTCGGTCGGAAACTTTAAAAAATAATAATACTATTTAATTAAATAATTATTTGTAAATTGTTAATTTATTTTAAAAATAAATATAAATTCATAATTTCCGACTGAATTCGGTCGGAAATCTGGGTAAAAACTGGGCAGAAGATGGCTGCTTTTAAGCTACACCACCTGCCAATTTAAACCAATATACATCCTATAATATTGGCAGCTTACATTGCTGCCATTCAACCATGAAAACCCAACAAAATAACAACTAATAACCACCAACAACAACAAATAACCAACAACAACAATTAACCAACAACTAATAACCACAACCACAACAACTAATAACCACAACAACAACTACTAAAATGTTCAATAACAAAATAACAATATAATCATCATTCAAATAACCAACAACAACAAAATATTGACAAGTTCACAACTTTGTTTAACAATAGACAACATTCAATGAGTTTTTTATGTAGCATCATCTCCATCTTCGGTCCTAGGACCTTTATCACCGGCAGGTGGGGAAGGAGGAGGAGACCGGGGAATGGGGAAAGCACCACTAGCAAGAAGATCCGCCAGCTGACCTTGAAGAAGATCAAATTGTTTGTCCCTCCTTTCTAGCTGAACTTGAAGGGTATCAAATCTCTTCTTTTCTCTAGCCTTGGTCTCTTCAAGCTCTATTGTCAGCTTTGCGATCTTCTGTTCCATAGACGATATAGTCGAACTATCAATCGCCTCGCCTTGGGCGGAAGTCCCTATACCTTGCAATCCAGCCCTGTAGCGCCGAAACGATTTATCTGAAAGGTCGTATGCTATCCCCTTTTTAGGACCATCGACAGTATCCAACCATATCTTCTCCTCTTCTTCGTCTGAAATGGGCGGTCGCTCGCCTTGCTCATTCGGTGGCAAGCTCTGAGTGTACTCCTCCAAATTGATCTTGTAGCGTCCCTTTATTTAGAAGATAGAAAATTACTAACTATATAATATTATAAACATTTATAGTAGTTATGAAACTTACATGTGTAGTCTCTGCCCGGTCCTCAACCCATTTAGTTGGATCTGTCGGTGCCTTCTTCTTCCGGATGTGAGTCTCCATGTAGAACTCATCATGACTCATCTTCCTCCCCAATTTTTTTTCCTACAAATATAATAAACATGTTAACGAAAGTTGTAGCTATACTCGCATTTTATTGTAAAAGCAGTGTGCAATTTAAGAGATAGGAATTTTAAGTAACTAGATCCTTGAGAGAAACATAGAATAAAAAATACAACATGAAGCTGCAGGTGACAAGCTTCTGTGGTGAAAGAGTTTAAACATATTCGATATAACATTAGCTATATTAAGATGTCTATATATATGTAGTATAGTATAATGTGTAGTATATAAGCTATATTAAGATGTATATACTATACAGTTAGTATAAATACTACATTATACTATATATATATATATATATATATATATATATGTGTGTGTGTGTGTGTGTGTGTGTGTGTGTGTGTGTGTGTGTGTGTGTGTTAAATATTATTTATTTAAACCCCCTTTATTATTTACACACATAAATATTATTAAATTTATATTTTAATTTATATAAAAGCGTTTTTCCGACCGAATTCGGTCGAAACTATTGAGTTATAATTATTTTGGTTGGTTAATTAAATATATATAATTTCTGTCTTGGGCGGGAAACAAAAAATATAAACTTTCCAACCGAATTCGGTCGGAAATTTGAAAAAAATTTAATAAAAAATTATTTTTTAAATTATATAAAAGTATGACACCAATTTCCGACCGAACTCGGTTGCCAATTTAGTAAATTTTTGATAAATAATTTTTTTTGTACATTATATACTGCGGAGGCTGAATAGTTGACCAATTTCCGACCGAATTCGGTCAAAATTTGGTAAATTTTTAATAAATAATTATTTTTGTACGTTTGACCAAATAGTTGACTAATTTCCGACCGAATTCGGTCGGAATTTGATAAATTTTTAATAAATAATATTTTTGTACATAATATGCAGGTGTGACCAAATATTTGACCAATTTCCGACCGAAGTCGGTCGAAAATATTATTTTTTTGCTGGCATGTAATTTTTGTTGAATTTTTGCGACCAAATACTCTTATTTTTTCCGACCGATTTCGGTCGGAAAGCTTTGGACGGAAATCACCTGATTTCTAGTAGTGCACTACTTCTACTCTTCAAGAACATTAATTCCTTACCAATTTAGAGGCGGACCTAAAGTGTAGAGAGTGAGTTCAGTTAAACACATTATTTTTAGTCAAAGCATAGATATCGATGCGTGTATATACAGGGCCGGAACTAAGCAGTATGAAGGGGACCAAACCTCCTCCGTTATAAAATTATACTATGTAAATAGGGTAAAAATGATTTTTTCGTATATGAGATGTTGAATCCTCTTGACATGAAGAAAAATTCAAGTATTATAGTGAAGGGGTTCTAAAGTTGCTTTAAGACAGAGATTTAAATCTCAAGTGTGACATCCTAAAAGTTTTTTGAATTCTCTTGTGTAAATTTCTGGTTCCACTAGTTTTTTTAAAATAAGAGTTCAAAATTTAATTTCGTCCTAGTATTTTTCACGGGCTCGGCCACAGACACGTGTGCGTAAATACATAATGGTTTAGGTTTAAATTCTGAATCAACCACTATTTACCTTGCACCCCACCATCCATCCAATGCCTCTTTTGCACTTGCTAGTTACCACTCTTCAAAGACCATAGCATTTACACCTCTCAATCTCATCCAACTCCTTATTACCCCCCAGTGTCTATGTAATTAATATAATGTCCCCACTGTTATCAAATTGCCCATCTTCATTCTGTTTGATAGTTTTAAGTGAGAGTTCAATGAGAATTTTCCAGCCACAATTCACAACTGACAATGCACTACTCTTCGCTATTCAGCCTCATTCTAATCTTCACCTTCTTCATTTTCACCTTCTCTACTACTGCCACTGCCACTAATATCCACCACCATCGTCGGCTTCTCCACCAACCGCTTTTCCCCTTTCATCGTCCTCTCGCGCCAACTTCAATTCCATCCATTAACACTAAACCTCCATTTCCTTCTCCTCAATTTGATCATCCATTTTTCACGCTTTTTCCTCCTCCTCCTCCTCCAACAACTTCCAAAGATCTTGCTACTTTCCCTGCTAACATTTCCTCTCTCATTCTACCACACTCCTCGCATTCCTCTAAAAGTTCCATCACCAGCAAATTCATTGCCATTCTCGTCTCTGTCTCCGTCCTCTCTTTTGCATTCGTCACTGCTCTTGTCCTCTTTTTCTTCCTTCATCGCCACCCTCACCGCGAAGACAAAAGCTACGATCACGAGAGAAGTGATAGTCGTCGCCTTGTTTCACCTAATGCAACCCCCTCTCATGCGGAAATTGGCAGTGCACATTATCTTTACACACTTGAGAATTCTAGAAAAGTCAATGAAGATGGTGCTCAATCTTCCACAGCAACAAATGACAGTGTTACACTACACTTCCAAATGTTAAGATCACCAGAACTCCATCCTCTCCCTCCATTGCCACGTCAAAATTTCAAACAAAATCATAAAAATGCTGATTCAGTAGGATCACCTGAATATGCCGAGGAGCAAGAATTCTTCTCCCCCGGAGGATCATCTGGGGATATAGGTAGTTCCACTTTCTTGGAAAAGAGTCCCTATGCACATTTTGAAGGTTATTTCCATAACCTGAATGCATATCCGAATTCCAATTCTTCAAATGATTCATTATCCAATAGTCCTGGAAAATTGAATTTGAGGTTTATTCTTCCACCAGTGGAACAAGGATCAGTTTCATCGTCTTCGTTATCTTCTGGAAGTACTCGAAACTCCCCTCCTCGAGTTTCAAATTCCTCAGTCCAAATTCCAGAGTCTTCTATGAGGAAATTCAGCAATTCAGGGAGGTATGTATCGATAAAATTACCACCGCCACCACCACTGCCACCTAGGCCGAGGTTCTGGGAAGGTTCAACAGTCACAGAACCTCTAGTAGTCGAACATTGTGGGCGATCAATGCCATTTTTAATCAAGAAAGCTAATGGAAATTCTGAAAGCTCAGAAGCTGTTGAAAGGAGGAATGAGGAAAGTATGAAGCCAAAGCTAAAGCCTTTGCATTGGGATAAAGTCAGGGCCAGTTCAGATAGAGCAATGGTTTGGGATCAACTGAATTCTAGCACTTTCCAGTAAGATTTACATCATTTGAAATACTTAATCTGAGCTATATACTTGCCTAATTTTGAAGTGTGGTTTTGGTTGTAGGTTAAATGAGGAAATGATTGAAACATTATTCACTGTAAATTCATCAAATTTGAATTCAAAAGATGTCGTAAGGCGCCCAATGATACCTGTAATGAATCAAGAGAGCCAGGTGCTTGATTTGAAGAAGTCTCAGAATATTGCAATTTTGTTGAGGGCACTTCAGATCACTAGTGATGAAGTTTGTGAAGCACTTTTAGAAGGTACATAAATAGATTTTTGCTTTTAGACATACTCAGAAATGTTCCCAAATTAGTAATTTGAGACTCCTTTTGTATTGCACTTAATCAGATAGCTTATTCAGATTATGATAACTTGTTAATGAAATAAAAATATCAAAGCCTTTTTATGGTATTTTTCCAGAAGGAAGGAACATGATTTTGTGGTCCTATATTCTGCCTTTGGTGGTTTCACATTCTAGTTTTTAAATGAATGAAAAGCAAATTTGGCACTATAACGTGGTGACATTTAATTCTGGTTCTATCAAGATGTGGCCATCATCCATATATTGAGACACAGCTACTATTTCATTGGGATGTCACTTTCATGTTTATGAATGAACTTTGATGAATATTTACCTATAATAAAAAGGAAATCATTATAAAAACATGTGACCGTGCACCATGCAATACGCCACAATGCATGTGCAGCATGCACAGGTGCATTGGTGCACGGACATAGGCACACGGTGCATGGTGCACGGTCACTGGTGCAAGGTCAATGATACAAATGACCTTGAAAAGAGCTGACCTTGAACTTTTGACTTTTGGGGTAGGTCGTCTGGCCAATGGGCAAAACTTTTGACTTTTGACCTTGAAGGTTTGTGAATTGGTCAGGTGACCTGCCCCGAAGATCAAAAGTTCAAAGACCACCCCTTATGGTGTCCTATTTCTGCCATTTCTGATTGGAGCACCGCTGCAACATGCGTGTGCATTTCCATATGAAATGATGTTTAATTTAAGTGGCTAGTTATGCATCTTCTTTGTAACAAAACAAAAACCAGGTGACGCTGACATACTGGGAGCGGAGCTACTGGAGAGTCTAATAAAGATGGCTCCTACAAAAGAAGAAGAGCGGAAGCTGAAGGTTTTCAAAGACGAATTATCATTCAAACTAGGCCCTGCTGAGAAATTTCTCAAGGGAGTTCTTGATATACCTTTTGCATTCAAGAGGGTGGATGCAATGCTTTACATATGTTGTTTTGATTCAGACGTTGAATACCTTAGGACATCATTTCAGACGCTAGAGGTATGGGATTGCTTTTGGTTTAGAACATTTTCAACTGCTAATGGGATTTTAACAAGTTTTATCTCAAATTTCATATGAATGTTGCTATTATTCCTATATGTAAATGCAGCAATTCTGCTGATCTGATATATGCACTGGCACACAAGTCTAGTTATCAAACAGATTGGTATCTCAAACCTTCTGTTTATGCCATTGCAGAATGCATGTGGAGAATTAAGGAATAGTAGGATATTCTTAAAGCTTCTAGAAGCTGTACTCAGAACTGGTAACCGCATGAACGTTGGAACCAACAGAGGAGATGCTCGTGCCTTCAAGCTCGACACGCTTCTTAAGCTTGTAGATATCAAAGGTGCTGATGGGAAGACAACCCTTTTGCATTTTGTTCTTCATGAAACTATTAGAGCAGAAGGTTCTCATCTTTCTGTTGCTGATCTAACTCCAAATGTGCAAAAAAACCAGCAATCAGTCGTTCGCGATGAGGCTGAGTTTAAAAAAATTGTCCTTGAGGTTTTTTCTGTCTTGAGCCATGATCTTGCCAATGTGAAGAAAGCAGCTGTTATGGACACTGATATTCTTAGCAATGAAGTTGCAAAACTAGCAACTGGAGTTACAAAAATTACTAATGTCCTAAAGCTAAACGAAGAGTTGGTTTTGAGTGAAAGTAGCAGAAAGTTTTTCGAGTCGATGAATGGATTTTTGAAGAAGGCAGAGGAAGAAATTATCAATATACAAGCTCAAGAGGATGTTGCTTTATCCATGGTAAAGGAGCTAACAGAATATTTCTATGGTGACGCGGCCAAGGAAGAAGCTCGACCTATTAGGATATTTATGGTAGTTAGCGACTTCCTCTCTATCCTTGATCAAGTGTGCAAAGATTTGAGCAAATAACACAGAGAACATTGCTAGTTAAAACTGGCCTTTCCATTGCTAGATGGTCAAAGCAATTAGATATGCCTGTTTGATGTTACTAGTGGATTTTCATCTTCTCTTTTGTACTTTATATATTATATGCAGGTAAATCCTCATCCCTGTATGTATTTTTTATGTGTTATACTGAGAAAGTGCAAGAATATCATTGATTAACATTGTGCTGTTTTAGTTTACGGATGGTTGGAGTTATCTTGTTATGTTTTTAGTTTATGCTCTTGAAATTGGAGTTTACTATTAGCATATAGGCGAATCTAAGATGTAGAGTTGTGGGTTCAGAATGGGTGTAATCTTACTATATGTGTACATTATAAGGAGTTCGTCCTACCTATCTTGTTGATTCTACATCTTCCAAATAATGCTAGTCAATAACCATCATGCTATTTTTTCTCAATAGCAATCTGTCAAACAGCAGAGAACAACATAAGTCATAAGCTGAGGAAATGTTTTCTATATATTTACTTATTTATTATAACGATGGTATACAGACCAACTCGCACACTTCGACTATCCCACTGGTTACCAGCAGCTACGTCCAACTAGCACATTAAGTAGGTAACTTTGCCCACCACAACTTAGACAAATGGGATGAAATTATCTAGTGTATTTTGTCTGTGCTGGGACTCGAACCCTAGTCTCCCATAATTTCTTATATATATAGAACACCTTCTAGTTAAGAATCACTACTCAATATCTGAGATGCTAGTGAGTCCGAAACGAAGAATAAAAGGATAATAGAGGCATTAGAGGCTTGGAATGTCAATTGGTGGAGCCAGAGACCCTGTCGAACGAGCATGATTCATGTCTGATTGATTAGTTGAGAAATACCACCTCCGGAAAATCATACTTTAGGGCTATTTTTCACCGTTGAAGGACATAGTCCATTATAATAAAGTGATAATGCCAGCAAAATATCGCCCCCACCCCCGCCCCACTCCAATTTAAAGGCCAAGGGGCATTATTTGAACCTGCAGTTTCCAATATTCAGTTTACAGCTATATGCTGTGTTTTTACAAGTTTTTGGAAAGAATGATTCAGGATATGGGAACTTGTACAGTTTAGGATCATAAATGTACGTACCTATCAATATGTAAGCAATTTTTTTCAGTAAAAAAATCTCTTGTTCCATCTCAATTTATAAAGAGAACCAACACACAATTGTTTTTGTTTAATACAAGGGGCTGGACCTGATCATCTTTTTCTTGATTACAGGCTGCCTACGTACCCCCAACTAAACTCCTAACGGGATCAAGCCCAAACGTAGTTCTTTACATTAGTATAATTCTTTACATTTGTAAAATTCTAATCAAAATTGAAAATCAGCATCCTTCTAGTAGCTTTCTTCTTTTGTTGGATCTGCAATTCAACAGCTTCATTGGTTTCAGCTTTGCACTATTGCAAAAATCATCAATCAATGGATCACTTTCTCTTGCTATTTCAATAAACAAAAGTGGGTTGAGTTCCTTTTTCCTTGTCTGCTCACGAACAACAACATTATCGGATAAAAGAAACGGATGCTTCAATAGCATATCAGCAGTCCATCGCGATCTCGGCTCCTTAACAAGACACTTTTTCAGAAAATCTTCAGCCTCTTTTGACAATCTTTCGTTCTGCAAATCAATTTTGCATAACAGATAAACAATATCGTCAGCTTCATTGCAATCCCAAACTGTCTTCCCTGTAACCATCAGTGCACCCGAAAGCCCAAATATCAGCTTCAGGTCCGTACTCGTTATCAAGAACTGATTCTGGCGCCATGTACATAGGCGTTCCCTTGAGTCCGCGCTTTCTTTTCTGACTCTTTAGTACTCCAAACTTCTTCGCGAACCCGAAATCAGCAATTTTGGCAACTTTTTCGGTACCCACAAGAAGAATGTTATCCGGTTTAATGTCAAGGTGAACGAAACCTCTTCCATGAATATCACTAAGCCCCAACAGAATCGATTTCGCGTACTGCTTTACCTCAAAATCCCGCAACCGTTGCCCCAAATTTTGACCAATCCGATCAGCTAAACTTCCACCAGACGCGTACTCGAGCAACATGTTGTACAATATCTTTCCACCTTCTTCAGTAACATCAGCTCCGAAACATCGAATAACCTGATCACAATCTTGAAACTCGTGTAGTAATTCTCTCTCTTTCTGTAACGACTTTGAACGCCAAAACAAGGCAGATTTTACTGCGATTGTCGATGGAATATCAACGGAGGAGTTTGTTGTCGTTGCTAAAGTGACGATACCAAAACTGCCTCTTCCGATGGTTTTGCCTCTCGTCCACATTATTGGATCGCTAATCGCCGCCATTGAATCAATTGTTCTCTTGCTCTCAATACTAAGTGATAACCTGGTTTTTGATTTTTGGTAACTTTCTGATATTGCTTTCCTTATATATTACTACGAGTTACTTTGTTTTCCTTTTCCGTATCAACATATGATTACGTGTTTCTTGAGTTACAAGGTTTTTAGGGCCGACAAACTAAGTTGTAAAGTTTCCAAATTTTGTTTCTTTTTTTTTATATGTTGTAATTTGTAACAGATTAATTACCACTTTTCCAAATAATCTTACTAATTGCTATTCATTTGTTAATTAATAGGTACGAATTTGATGAGAATATTAATTAAGGAAGATTTCCAGCAAGCCCCCAGCTTTTGAGGCCCCATTTTTTTATTTATTAATAATGCAGTTTTTATTGTTAATCTTTCTCAACAAAATTATTGACTATTGTATAGTTAAAAAAGTACGGTACAAGATTTTTACTAAAAAAAATAAAAGAGAACCTTTTAGCTATGTGATTGATGATGACAGTTGAAAATTTTCATTTCCCTTCTTATAATAAAACATGTACTGTGTACTTTCTTTTTTTCTTCCTGCTATCTATTCTCTCAAAAGTAAGGGCAAGGGGCATTGGATAAATTAAATTGTGCATTCCTTTCACTACTAGAAAATGGCTATTTTGCGACTGCAAAAACGGTCAGAAAATGCTAATTTCTGACTACTTTCAGACCTAAAAGTCGTAGTTGCAAAATAGCTGGTCTGAAATAGTTTGCGACTGAATCCGTCCGTAATTTGCGACTACAGCGGTCGCTAAGGCGAAAAAGAAAACGACTAATAAATGCGGTAAGTTTCTGACTGACGCGGTCGTAAACAGGTTAAATTAAATTTTAATTTTATATTAATTTTCCCAGTACTTCGGTGCAAACACTATATATAATTATAATAACATTTAATTTTATTTGAGTTTTCCCACTACTGTGGTCGCAAATCTGATTTAAAATTATGTATTTATTTATTGTTCTGACTACCGTGGTCGCAAATCTAATTTAAAACTATTTATTTATTCGTATTTCCGACTACAGTAGTCACAGATGTTCCTGAATCTGAAATATTTTAATGTATTTTGCGACTACTATGGTTGGAAAGAAGTCGGAAAACTGGCAATTTTTTGCCAAATTCCAGCTCTTTTAAAGCAATACCACCTACCAATTCAAATATACAACAACCAATTAATCTACCATGCTAACTAATTAATCCACCATTGCAACTAATCAAATCCATAAAATGCAAAACGTAAATATTTGTAACTAAAACATCCAAAAAGAGTTAAACATTCTGGCACCATTCAATCTAGTCTAAAATATTACAATCATAGTCAAGTGTAAATATTACAAAGTCTAAACAAAAATATAAGTGGATAAAGGATTTTGTAATCAAGAACCAAACAAAAATGTAAGATAATTTTTTTGAAAAAATAAATAAATTAATTAACTAAAGGATTTTGAAAGAAATTAGTAAAGCACGACTCCTCCAAGCGAAATGACGAATGAACAAAGGAAACAAAGAACTGAAGCAAAAACAACCTATCCTTCCAAAACAACCTACCCAATAACAAAAAGTACCAAATAAGACCTATAAACTTTCCTGATAATCTGAAATTTGAGTAACATCTTTAAATTTTACTTGCAACTTAAAGGATCTAAAAAGAAAATAACAATTAATTTACTCAACCAATATAACTACATTCTGTATGTTCAGGACTCAATATCTAGAGCATGAAGTACATTATGTGGGGGATGTTAACATTAGCAGTTTTCAGGAATACGAATGAGTATTTGAGAAGAACTCTGATATATAATTGAACTTCAAAAATTAATAAAGTGAGACTTGCCAAATATCATATTACGAGCAGGATTTAGGAGATAACAATTTAGACAATAGTTTACACCAATTTAGACGATAATTTATTCACTCAACTGAAACTTTTCTCTTCTTACATATTGAATATTATAAAAAGCTCCTCTTATTTGGAAGATAGAAAATCAAAGCAAATAGAAGATACTGAAATATAAGTGAAACAGAAATACAGTACGGAGAAATACACAACAACTTAACAACTCAAAAACACGGAACAAAACAAGAAAAACCACAAATAAATGAAGCGTGAGGGATTTGATCAAACAAACCTCGAATTTCAGCAAAGAAATTGGGTTTTGTGACCTCAAAAGAGAAACCCCCAAATTTGCAACTAATGGAAAAATGAATTTGAGAAACCCCTGAATTCAACTGATGGATTTGAGATATAAAAACTTAGTGAGTGATTAGTGATTTACCTGGGATGAGAGATTGAAGAACCGTCGAGCAGAGAGAGACGCGGTCGAGAGCAGAGAGAGAGAGATAAATGAAATTGGGAAAATAGGGTTATGTTGTTAAATGTTAAATTAATATTACTGACCATCTTAGTCGCAAAATCAATTAATATTCTTTTATCATTTTTATTTTAGTTTTGTTACCGACACAGTCGCTTAGTGGGTAACCTGATATTTTTAACTTTTTAATGTCCGACTGAATCGGTCGCAAAAGTGAAGGCGGGAAATTGGCGCGCTGTTTTCCCACTGTCTTTGTCGGAATAATAGTCGATTTTTCTTTTTAAAATAAGTAATAGAAATTCAATTTTTTTCCGACCACTGCGGTCGCTAGGGGTGTTCATGGTTTGGTTTGGATCGGCTTTTCCTTAAAAAAAAACCAAACCAAGTAAGTCGGTTTTTTAAATATTAGAACCAAACCAAACCAATTAAGTCGGTTTTTTCTCGATTCGGTTTTTGTCGGTTTTCCGGTTTTTTCGGTTATTTGTCGGTTTTTTCTTAAATATAAGACATACACTACCAAAAACATATTCCGGCGACCACATTTACAACGTAACACTATCAAATCAATTGCCTTTTGAGAAATCTATTATTTACCAAGATATATTGATGATAATTGAATCAAATAGTGATGAATAATTTAAGGACTCAATTAAAAATATATTATTTTTAACACGAAATAGATTCTTACACTTAACAAAAGAAAACAACCAATCAAACTAGAATGTAAAGGTAAAGAACTATACTAAAAGTACAAACTATTAACATTTACCATAAAAAATTTGAAACTTTGTATGAAAATACATATATATATAGGTGTAATAATAAATTTTAATAGCTACTCCTATAGTCGGTTTGGTTCGTTTTTTTTTTATTAAAATCAAAACCAAACCAAATTTGACCGGTTTTTAAAATTCAAAACCAAACCAAAAAGTATCGATTTTTTTGGTCGGTTTGGTTTGGTTTTCGGTTTGGTTCGGTTTTTCGGGTTTTTATGAACACCCCTAGCGGTCGCAAAAGCTGTCCCACTAGCGACTACTTCATTTTCGGTCAGAAAATTCGGTCACAAATTGATGTTTTTCTAGTAGTGTTTTCATTTTATAAAGTTTTCAACCATTGCAACAAGCGTGTTGAATCAGTGAAAATTTGTAGTGATATCAGGTTATTAACTTCTAAAATCAAGTTACATTAGTCTAACTTTCACTTATCATATACTTAAATTTAGCATGAGTAGATTTAACTTAAAGGTGTATATTACTTTTTGTTGAATATTAGAATTTAAATGTGTCAACTAAACAATATAAATAAAATTACTCAAAATACGAAAAAAGAAAAAGAAAAAAAAAAGAGGAGAAGAATTGAACTTCAATACAATCTCAAAAAAGAGCTATTTAACCATTGTCTTAAGATAAATTAGATGAATTGGCTAATTATCAACTGAAAAAGAAATATAAAGAGAATTAATTATAAAAGCGTATTAACAGCGACGCATCTTAAAAAAACTAGAAAATTTACTTTAAATAAAAGTATATACATGATTTTTTTTCTTTTTCATTTTGTTCTTTTGCCAAAAAGCTTAAGGCCTCTTTATAAATTTGCTTGAGACCACCAATTTAATTGAGCCGCCCCTAATTTCCAGCATCAAAACTCCAGTTACTCATTAAGGTAATCACGGCTTTCACAAAGGGCTCACAAATTTCGATTTATTAATTTTCCAACATCCTTGTTCACTTTTCTAAGCAATTAATAAAATATATCAATATAGCCACCGAAAAACTTGAGCTCCTAAGCAGGATAAAGGATAACAGTTCAGTTTTAATTGCTACCATTTAACATGAGCAAGTCTTAACCCCAAGCGCATTTAACTGGAAATAGTTCGATTTAAAATCGCGATTAAGTAATGCGACTCATAACTCGCAATCAACATGATAGTATGCAGCTTTAGTTCGCAATTCGGCGACTTATAAATGCAATTACTAATTGTGACCCATAAGCTGCAATCAGTGGCGTAGCCAGGGATTCTGCCAAGGGTGTTCAAACTTTAAACAAGTCAATAATTTTTTTCGTCGATGACTGGTGTACCAATTTTTTTAGATCAAACTACGCCACATTTAGCTAAAAAATAAAACTTTTAGTAGAACTATAATTATAAATCTAAATAATAATAACAAAAGGACAACATTAGAAATTTTAGTAATAGATGTAAGCATACCAAAGGAAAGAGAGAGTTGAGAGGATTGTAGTTTGTAGAGAGCCTTTGTTGAAGAAATTTTATAGCGATTGCCTTTTAAAATATTACTTTTAAGATTATTTGTTTATTTCTACACAAATTTTTAGTTTAAAGAGTTATACTATTAGAAAATCTTTTAGATTGAAAAATAATCAAATAGACCACATATGGTGGTCTCCATTTAGTTTTGGCAAATAAAATGGGTAGACCTTTAAACCCGTGAACAACGCGTCACTTTGAACACCCTGAACCGCTGGACTGTCTTACTCAACTGTGTTAAGGGTGTTCAAAAAGTAATATATAATCATATGAAGTACTCCCTCCGTCCCAATTTATGTGAACCTGTTTGACTGGGCACGGAGTTTAAGAAAAAATAAAGACTTTTGAAATTTGTGGTCCTAAACAAGTTAAAAAGGGGCCCGGAGTATTTGTGTGGTTATAAAAGCTTCTCATTAAGGGCAGAATTGTAAGTTTAAGCTAAATTGCTTCCAAATTTAGAAAGGGGTCATTCTTTTTTGAACGGACCAAAAAGAAAATAGGTTCACATAAAGTGGAACAGAGGGGGTACTATTTAATTTATACACGTAATATAATTTTTCGACGAAGGCTAGCTTGACCACCCTTAGCATAGGGTGGCTACGCCTGGCTGCAATTGAGGAATTGACTTATAAGTCGCGATTGAAAACGCGACTTATAAATCGCAAGTTGCGACTTATATATCGTAATTGTGGCATATGCAACTTATGACCTGTTTTATTGAGGACTTCCGTCTATGTATTCCGTTATAGTTTATCCTTAAGTGCATTTTACAAATGTATTTTGCATATTTCTAGTATTCCTTTAAAAACAACACATCACTAGAATTCTTAAGCCAAAAGGTGCACATTTGGAGGGGGGGGGGGGGGAATCTGAGTACCCTTTCTCACACTAGCGAGCATATATTAGGCGATTCGTCACGATTGACATGATAATTAATATCAATTGTAAAGCACGTTGAAGTTGCAAGCTGTATAGCATGGTAGTCCGAGGTAAAGAAACTTCCATTTTACTCCGGTTGTTTGTGTGTTTATCCACTTTGGTATACAATGAAATATATATTGTACTTCGAGAAGTGTAGTTAGTACAAAAGAAATATGTTGTGCATGCTGCTTTGCCATTTTGACATGAAAGGTGTGATGTGAATACCTTTGTTTGCTAATGAGCTCCAAACAAAGGATAAAAGGACATTAGAGGCATGGGAGAGCACTCTTTTTTTTCTTCCTAGAAGGGTAAGTTGACCCTTGAGAAAGTTTTTTATTTATTTATTTTGAATGTTGGTGGCGCCAAAAGCTTTATCAAGTATACATTATTGTCATGCCGATGGATAGTTGAGAAATACTATTTTTCGGATAAACCTTTACACTTTAGGCCTATATTTCACTGTTGAAGGATATGGTTTAATGTACCAATTGAATTTTTCTCTCGTTTAGCTATGCAAATAAAACAAATTGGGTCAAGTCTCAAGCATAAATTGGAAGTGGAGAATCCACCAAATCCTCAAATCCACCAAGGTTTGAGGCTGTCTGAGAAAGTTAGTCAAATAGCGAGAATGGGGTGTTGCCCCCAGAGATTGCGGTTGCAGACATCATATGAGATCTGTACTTCTTTGCCATCTCCAAGGAGGTGAAATACAGATCCATCCAAGCCGCTAACCTTGAACTTGTTTCGAGTGATTGGGCCAACATGGCTGAGCTCAGCGGATATGGCAGCAGTAACATCTTTGCATGAAACATCATCACTCTTGCGGAAGGTCATTGCAGCAGTAGATTGCAAGAGGAAGAGATGAAGAACAGAATTGGTCCCACGGGGCGTGCCAAAATTTATTCGCAACAAATTTTCGTAGTACAAAAAATAAACTGCAACAAAAAATAATATGAAGAAAAAGAGATTTTATTGATGAATATTTGTGAGTACAATTCTATGTATCATTTGATTCTCCTCTATGAAATTCTCCGTGACTCTAGGGTTTGAGAAGCGTGTTTCTCGAATATAGGACAATGCAAACCTCCTTGTGATATATCTAATCGCCAAGCACGTCGAGCAACTGTCGTTTCGGGTTGATCTCTGGGAAGAATTCCGTTGATCACTCCTTTGTTGAAGAATTATGCACTTGATGATTGATCTCTCTATTTGCGGATGCCTTCACCAATTGCGGAATACTTTTCTCCAACTCTGAATGTCCCCAGGGAGTTATGTGACCCCTCTATTTATAGTAGTAGAGTATGGATAGTCCATCTACATATAAACTCTCTTGCTTGATTCTGATTGGCTCGTGCAGGTCATCAAACCTATCATATAAGCTTTGTGATAAGCTTGCTTGTAATCGGCCAAGACATGTCATTTTAGACACTTGGCAGCTCTTGATTGGTCATTGCTTTAGACTTTTTGTTGGCCTAAGTAAAGGAGAGTTTTGAAGATTGACAAAGGAACTCAGACATGGACCAGGTCCATCCTAGTGCACCACAGAGATGATCAACTCAAGCATGTGAGCTGCACGTGAAGGAGATAAATCTAACTTACTAGAAATGATATCTCCTGATCCTGATCGAAAAGGTTGCATATTGGATAAGGAAAAAGACTCCTTACACAAAGAGAACACGGGTTAAGAGATGGATAGAGTTAGAGGATGAGACCAACTAGAACTCTTTCACCAAGGAAGAGTAGCATCTGTATTCTAGTCAATCTCTACTTACTAACTCAATAAATATCAGTGNTGTGTTCTTTAATTTCTGTATTTATTATTCCGCAACAGTAGTAGTTGGAACACATAGAAGAACCAGGTCCTTCTATAATCAGGTTAAACGAAAAATTAGGTACCACACAAATCACCCCCCTCTTGTGTGGTATT
>NW_017671013.1:239079-241969 GCF_001879085.1 Nicotiana attenuata
GATAACCTAGGTACTCCTCCACAACCTACCCCCTCTAATTCCTCCACCCCTCCTCTACCCAGCACAACCCCCCAACCTAAGAAAAGGCGAGTGAAAATGCTTGCTCGTAAAACTGTAGCCACAGGTGCTTTGTCAAAGAAATTGAACGCAAAATTAAAGGCTAGCCAAGCCCAAGATTCTAAAAACTCGGATGACTCTTTCAAATCTGCGAGTAAGGGAGAAGGAACTGGGTCTTCTGACTCTGAGAAGGCTCAAAATTCCCCTTTTGAGGTACGTTCTGTCTTAGTTGAGAATCTAGACAATAGGTTTGTTCTGGTTGGGACTGTTAGGAATGTGGAAATACCGGAGTCAAGAAGGAGAGGTGGTAAAAATAAAAGTGAAAAAGAAAAGGAGAGTGAGGGTGGGAGTAGTGATGTGAGGGGAAAAGGGACAGAAGTGGCTGACTCTTCACCCACTTCTGAATTGGTGAGACCAGCTATCTGTGGGGTTGAACATGCAACTGTGGAAGAGAGTAGCAAGAAGACAGGGGGAAGTGGATCAGGGGAGGCTGCTGAAGGGTTGGTTAATCTTAGTTCACAGGCAGATGAACCTGGTTTATCTATTGAGGAGACCCTAGCAGACCTTCTGAAGAAAGTGAGTGCTAGTTATGATCCAAAGAAAAGGAGAACCCCAACACCAAAAGCCCCCAGCAGTGCAAAACCTTCCAAGAAACAAAAGGCTTGTTCTCCAACAACTTTTGAGATTTCTCTACCAAAAGGAAGGGCCACAATGAGTATGTTGAAGCAGAGTGAGAGTGAGTTACAAAAGGCTATGGCAGAAAGTAGGAAGAAAATGATGGATAAAGGGAAACCTAAGGTTGCAGAGCCTGCTGAGGTTGTTGATGTGGATGAGATGGAACAGGTCCATCAGGAAGAGCGCATAACTGTGGAGGTTCTGATCCCCAAGCCCAAAAAGACCAAGACTTCTTCCAAGAAGTCTTCATCTGTGTCTACAACAGTTGAACCTTCATTTGCCAAGAGGATGAGGTCTGTTGTGAAAACCAAATAAGTTCGAATTACTGAGGAGGAGGAATGGAGTGGTGAAGAAGAGAGTGAATCTGATGATGAACAAGACAAGCTGGCCAAGTTTGGCAAAAGAAAAATCTTAAAGGGTAGACTTCTAAAGGATTTGGTGGAACCAGGGATGGTTCGATTAGTTGATGCTCTAGCTGCTCGGGGCTGGAAGGACATGGTCCTTCAGTTGGATGGTAGGCTAGCAAGGAATGAGATAATTGATTCCATGGCCAATGCAGAGGTCAAGGATGACAGAGTTACCAGCCAGGTGAAAGGGGTTCAAGTGACCTTTGATGCTAAGGACCTGGGTGAGATTCTTGACATCCCTTCTGAGGGATATGATGACTACACAAGGCAAGGATGGCCGAGTCTGGACTCCCTTCCTACTGCCCTTGAAATCACTAGGAGATTCTGTGATGTTACAGAAGTGAATGAGGCCAAGGTTGTGCATAAGAGTGAAATGAAGCCACAACACAGAGTCCTGTTTGAATTTGTCAACAAGTGCTTGCTGCCTAGGCAGGAAAGAAGGCACATTGCTAACTATATGGAGTTGGTGTTGATTGAGTGTCTTGAAACTGGAAGGCAGATCAACTAGCCTGCATTTATTATCAAGCTACCGGACAGGGTTATCAACGGCTCCAAAGCCCATGCTACTCCTTATGGGTTTATTCTGACTACTGTGCTTGATCGTTGTAAGGTGCCACTGAAGAAATGGGAAATGGCCACAAGCAAGGATCACTTTGGAATCAACACTTTGATTGCTTGTGACTATGAGGTCTCTGCCATTGCCAATGAACCTGGTTCATCCAAGAAGACACCTATAAATAGCAAAGTCAGAGCTCTAGTGCAGGAGAGTGGGGCAAAGGATGCTGAGATAGCTAGGCTGAAGGCTCGTTTAGCAAAGGTTGAATCTGAGAGAGATACTCTCAGAACTGAGCTCACAAAAGAAAAGGAGAAGAATGAGGGCATTCTTCAAGACATGTTGCACCTTCTCCAAGCCAAAACACAACCCTCTAGTTCTTCCAAGCCTTAAGATCTTTAGCTTTCATTTCCTGAACCTTGTCTAGACCTTGCAGTGACTCAGATTAGGAATTTTTCTTGTTTTGCTCATGTTTTTGACTTTTTTTTTCTTTTTGTGGATTGTCGTAGCATCATATTATCTATCAATGAAGTCTGTTGATTTTGCTCTTGTTGACTGTTTATATTTCCTTGATAGTTTGAATATGTTTAGCTGATTATTGATGATTAATCCATGATTGCACTTGCAGTTGCCCCAGTGGCCATGAGTAATTGTTTAATATCTGGGACTCACACTTTGTTTATGCAACTTTTCGATGATGCCAATAGGTGGAAGAGATATTGTGCTTTACATTCTGAATAAGTGATGTTTATAACCTAATGAACCTGGTCCTTGATGATAAGTGAAAAAAATTTCTAACTTTGCATTAATGTTTGAGCTGGGTTCTGACAGGACCTAAGTGAGTGAAAAGCACAGAGTTTGTCATCATCATAAAGGGGAAATTTGTTGGCCTAAGTAAAGGAGAGTTTTGAAGATTGACAAAGGAACTCAGACATGGACCAGGTCCATCCTAGTGCACCACAGAGATGATCAACTCAAGCATGTGAGCTGCACGTGAAGGAGATAAATCTAACTTACCAGAAATGATATCTCCTGATCCTGATCGAAAAGGTTGCATATTGGATAAGGAGAAAGACTCCTTACACAAAGAGAACACGGGTTAAGAGATGGATATAGTTAGAGGATGAGACCAAACTAGAACTCTTTCACCAAGGAGAGTAGCATCTGATTCTAGTCAATCTCTACTTACTAACTCAAT
>NW_017671013.1:245576-254538 GCF_001879085.1 Nicotiana attenuata
ATTCTGAAATTTGCCACACCAAGGAGACAAAACGACATTCCTCACTTGAAGGCCAAGAAGTGCAAGATGCGATACCTATTACTTGGTTTCTTTATTTTCACACCACCGCCCCAAGAACGTGACACAAAAATTGATGCAAAACTGGGGGCGCAATTCATATCCTCAAAGTGGAAGGAGAAGTGGTGAAAGTGATGGCGTCGTGTCGCGACGTTAAATAAGGCGCTTGTTGGGAGGCAACCCAAATTTTTTTTCTTTTCTTTTATTTTATTTATTGTGTTAAATTTTTTTTGAGTATATTTTTGTGTTTTGCAGGAGTACGAGCATGGAATCAAAGCCAAGAGGCATGTGCGGTATCCCGTGAGGTACCCGCACAAGGGATCATACCAGGGAGGTACCCGCACAAGGGATCATACCAGGGAGAAGTCTGAGTATCCCGTGAGCTGCTAATTCTTCGGCCTTTGGCCTACCAAGGAGTTTCTTTTACCCTCTTGTTATTTTTAGTGTGCATTGAGGACATTGCACAATTTTAAGTGTGGGGTGAGGAGATTGTCTGGGTGATTTTCTGTGCTATCTTAGTGTAGTTGTAGTACTCGTTCTTAGTGTAGTAGTTTTTGTTAAAAAAAAATTTAGAAAAAGTTCAGACTTTTCCCGACGATGGATCTTTTGGACAATTTTCTTGAGGGATAAAAGTCCGATTAAAAATACCAAAAATTTTTTTTTAGGATAGTTAGGTAGTATCCCTTGGTTTTTCTTTGGGCGCCGGTTCTTTTCCAAGGGTGTAGCTCGAACCGGGTACTTTATTTCTATTTCTTTTTAGGAGTGGTTTAGGAAGAAACTGAGTCGCTCTGAGATACTCATTGACATGGTTGATGCTGGCACATTAGGCTATGACATACATTCTGTTTTCCTGTGTATTTGGTTTGAATTGTGAAGCCTAAGTAAAGTAAATAACCTATTTTGTGACGCCTATTCTCAGTTGTTTGACTTGTATGCTACATAGTGCAATATTGCTTAAATTTCTTAATTATGTGTGCTTACTTGACTTGAGAGTTGAATAGAACCGTCTTGATTGAGTCATGTGCAACGTGTGTGTGAGGAATTGTGATTTTCAATGCTATCCTGTGTAATCTAGAACTTGCCCCGTGTGTTAATTGAAGCGAAATTGTAAATGTGCTAATCTAGGAGATGACGTAGGCATTTTCTTGCTTGATCATGGATGTGCTTGTCACATAAAAATAAAAAAATTCCGTAGCTAGCCCCTTTGAGCCTATAGACCTTTCTTTGGCACCCACATTACAAGCCATACCCCTATTTTGTTCTTAATTTGATATTGATTGAACCTTTACCTCCTAAGGCACTTAGTCGCTAAAAGAAGTAAGGTTAGAGATTGGGGAGTAGCTTTTGAGTGGAACTATGGAAAGGCCCGTTGGTGCACTAAAGTTGAAATTAAAGGTCACTAGCCGATGAACTTTATTGTATGGAGTGTGTGAAAAAGAAAAAAAAAGAGAGAGAGAGAGAGAGAAATTTAAAGAAAAAAATGATAGTGAAAGTATGTAGAAACATAAAACACCTTCAATTCTTATTGATTTGCGCTAGTGAAAAGTAGAAAAGTGCTTAATTGAAAAGAGGGCTATGTTGCATATGGCAAGTGATTTGGTTGAGAAGAATATGAGCTTGAATTGTAAATGTAGTGTATTAAAGTGCTTAGGAGGGTTAGCCACTAGTCCAAAATATATCCTACCCGTCCCTTAGCCTACATTACAACCTTAAAAGTCCTAATTGATCCTAGATTTGGCTAGCTTAAATTAGTAGAGATATACACTACGGGCAAGCTTATGGTACGACCACGGGATGCATATGAATTCTTTGTGAGAGTGAGTGAATTTGGTTCAATTGTGCGATGTTCTTAATCTATATTCAAAAGTATATTTGAATGTATGGACTATCTATAGTCACTCTTTTGTTTGTTGGTGAGGGCACATGATCTCATGAATGATTGGCAATGTTGTAAACTTTCTTGTTAGGTAAGTGCATGAATTGAGGGTGCTTAGTGGTTACAAGTCGGCTTTTGAGGTTGGGCGGTGACAAATAGGTTGTTGGAATTGATTGAAGTGAAATATTATACTTGGGCATGCTTAGACGGGAATAATGTGAATTTTTTGTGTGTTCATGCTTGTGTGTCGGTATTGATCATAGTCTAGGGTATAGTGTGTGGGTAAAAGATAAAGTACTCCTCTATAATTGATACTTGTACGTAGTTGGGGGGTTTATTAGATAGTCCCATTGCTCGAGGACGAGCAACGTTTAAGTGTGGGGTGTTGATGATAGGCTATAATTGCGTATTTTAGTCTATTATTACACTCAAATTTACTGCACTTTGATTGAGTTTGAGCATTAATCGCTAGTGTCTTGCACTAACTGTGTGTTTTATGCCTTGTAGGATTGATTCCGAGCTATATAGATGTTATGGAATGAATTCAAGTGATTTGGAGCTTTGAAGTCTGAGTAAAAGCCCAAGGAATTAAGCCGGGATCGTTCAGGGGTCAACTTTGATAGTAAAGAACAAACGAAGACTCGAGTAGGCATATTGCGCACTGTCAAGAAAAATACACATAACTGTTTGCTCAGAACTCCATTTGGGCTCCACAATATATAGTTGGAAAGCTAACTCAAAGGGCTACAACTGTTATGTTTTATGTTTTTCCAAATGCCAAACGGAACGGGGCGAAACGTGCAAGATTTGAGCCAAAACGAACGAAACCGGGAAAAAAGGGTCAGTTGGGCGCCACAGGCAGCGCCTGGCGCCACGTGTGGCGCCAAAAACAGTATGCACAAATATTTGGGCGCTATGGAGGGCGCCTGGCGCCGGGCTGGGCGCCAGTGACGTGAAATGTGTCCTATTTCGCCCAGGACAAGGTTATTTCGGTCCTAGACCTATCCAACACGTATAAAAGCAAGACTAAACCTATTTTTGAAGGGGGAGGATGCCACTTTGGTGATAAATAACATACTTTGAAGGGGAATTCACGTGGGGGAACACACACCACGCTTGGAGGAGGCTTCCAACTAGTTTTTCTTCTCTTCCCTTCTTTTAGTTTCATAGTTTATTTGTTCTAGAGTTGTTGGGTGCTACATGAACGTTGTAGTTTGAAGCTTGAATTGTTCTTATTATTTTATCATATTGGTTTATTTATTCAATCTTGCGCTTAATTATTTGATTGCTTGACCACGAATTGAATACTATCTACGAATCTAGGATTGAGATTGAGTAGAGCAAGATCTTAACTCTTAGGGGGAGCGGATTTGCGGTTAGGATAGGAATATACCTAATCGCCTTGCTTGGTTATTATACGGGAATTATAAATGCGTTCTTGTTAATCCTAATTCCATAGGAATATAGGCGTTAGGTTAGCTTGAATAGGCGAGTTGTACTTCGGGAGAAGGCTACGAGCAATATTAACCCCGTCAACCAATAAACTAGATAAATTAATTAGACAATTTAGGTAGAAAACTCAACGGGATTGTTAGCCAACCCATAGCTCTAGAATATTCGCGTACATTGAATTCGTCTCTATAATTCACCAACTTGTTTCCTTTGTTTCTCAGTTTATTACTCTAGATTATCTTTAGTTAAATATTCATACTTTGGATTCACTTGAATAGATTAATTGTTTGGTTTAATTTCGTTGATAGTTAATCACAAGTCCCTGTGGGCAGGATATCTGGACTTACACTCCTATATTACTTGTCGACCACGTATACTTGCGTGTGCGTTAGGGAGCAACAACATCCATAATGGTAAGAAGTAGTAGGAGGTTAATGGAGAAGAGTAGTGGGTGTTACTCCCTTAGGAGTTATGGATATCCACCATAATCAAGTATTTCATAACACTCCCCCTTGGATGTCCAAAGATAATGTGCCTCGCTAAAACCTTACTAGGAAAAAACTATGTGGGAAAAAATCCTAGTGAAGGAAAAAGAGTACACATATCTAGTAATACGCATTACTTGCTGCCTCATTAAAAACTTTGCTAGGAAAATCCAATGGGATAAAACCTTAGCTAAGGAAAAAAGAGTACATCACGTATTTGCCTTCCCTTGATGAAAATATCACTTTATTTCTCGGAGACGACGATTTTCAAGCTTGTATAACAACTTCTCTAATATTGAAAACGGCAATGCCTTGGTGAATTATTCCGCCAAATTATCACTTGAACAAATTTCTTGAACATCTATTTCATCATTCTTTTGAAGATCGTCTCTGCAAAGAAACATTGGCTTAATGTGCTTTATTTTGTCTTCTTCAATATATCCTTCTTTCAATTGAGCTATGCAAGCAGCACCGTCTTCAATATTATTGGAATCTTCTTTTCAAAAAAAACACACGTCTCATTCGTGTTAAGTCACTTAATTTATAAGATGTTAGTATCTTGGTATGAAGAACGAACTTCATGCAATGCCCTGCATTAACATAACCAACAAAACTTTGACAATATTTGTTAGAATAAACAAATCTATCAATGATTCTCTTGTAATATATTACTAATTGCATTCAATGTCTCCGTATTGAATTAAAGTTAAATCTTGCTAGTATAACATTATACTCAAGGTTCTAGCAAGAAACATAAGTGCGCCCAGTGCACTAAGACACAAAAATAAATCATATATGTCATACATGGATAGCTGAAGCTTTATTTAACAAAATTTTCGGGAACCTCTATATGCTTCAGAACAGTTTAAATCCTTCAAGAATTTTCATTATACGCATTTCAATTTTCTCATGTATTGCCATATTAAAACCTGAAAATAATTTCATCCACCACAGGAGAACCTGTCTCCATATAACTAATGCCAGGATATTTACGACAAATCGTGTGCCACAAGTCGTCTTTATGTCTATCGACTTGATTTTTCATTTCACTTTTTGCACAATAGACTATCCGTCCAATTTCATATTTTTCAAGTGAAGTGAATTTTATTGCGTATTTTTCATTGGCCAATCATTTATCTGTCCAAATTCCATGAAAGATTTGAGCTCAAGATCCTCGTCAATATTAATAATATTGAGTGCTACATTGTATTAGCAACATCTTCGACGATCATTTTGCATCGGTTCCATCATCACTTAATAAAGACATAACTTATCGAGATCTCATTATTTTTAGGTACCTGAGCCTATCCCATGAGGTCTTATAAAGTGTTATGCCGTGGTGCTCTTATAGAGCACTTGCCTCCTTAGTATGACCATCTTTATCATTTGCACCTCTCCTTCTTCAAGGAGTTTTTATCTTTGGAACCGATTAGTCTATTACGCTTCATGCGTTCCATAAACTATGTCCATCGTGAACTTTATTCTATTTGGAGCATTAGCAGCTGAAATACAACATTTAGCTTTGGGTCAGCAAATGCGCCTGGCAATATTTTACAAATGAATTGAACTTCAAGTTCATTTTTTCTTGTACGAGGATCTAGGTACACTCACAATAATTCATTCCATATTTTTTTTCAGCTGTCCATTTTCTTCCCCCTAATGTTGGGATCACGAATACATTTTCCAACCTTTTTTGGGAACCCATCTTTATGCATTGTGGTGGGATAATTAAATCATATAGAACATCCATATTTCTAGATGGAAATTATTTGGTTCCTGACCCTGAACCAATTAAGATAGGGAGAATTTATCATAACTTGACTAGATGCGTACAAGTGTTGTTGTATGTTAAATAATACATCTCATAACCAATGGTTTAGCTATAATTGGAGGCATACAATTTCTGCTAAATTAAGTTGGATTTAAATCAGCATTATCAAGATAAATTATCATAGTTTATATTCTGGAATTGTGCTCTATATAATTTGAGCAATCAACCTTGCAAAATCCACACTGCAAGTTGACAACAAACGCACATGTGACCATACAATAGATGTATCTTTTAAAATCATATAATAGTAAACGGTCCACATGGCAGGTGACTGGACACACACACACACACACACACACATATATACATATATATATATATATATATATATATATATATATCACCTTTTATTCGTTCCAGATCTTAAGGGATTCAATCCCAACCTTAACTGGTATATCATGAGAATANGGATTCAATCCCAACCTTAACTGGTATATCCTGAGAATAAGCAGCACAAGAGAATTCTTGAAGAATCTTCTATTTTATCAATATATGCCAATGTGAATTCTCAATTAATTTCCACATCATAATTGAATCGGGATGGCCAACCGGTCATGCCAACTAATATTTGTTTCAGTAAACAATTAATTTACTATGACATATGATTCCATCATCATGCTTATACATCTATAGTACAAATAGTAGAAAAGTCGGTTAACCTTTCATATTTACCCGGTATGATTATAGTAATATGAAGATATTCAACCTTCCTTTGATTTATAGTCTCAATATGCCAACCACTTTGGCTAATATATTTGAAACTCAAAAAGTTCCTTTTGAGACTTACTACAATATCATGTCATAAACATTTTCATTCATCTGGGTAGTAACAAATTAGTTCTTCCGGTATTCTTAGTTAATTTTGGACTACAAGATCTTTTGTCATACCATCCATATGGTGAATGTCTCCTTCACGAAAAAATTATATCATAATAATTGTCATGGTTAAAATCATCATAAGAAAAATTATTTCTTGCTTTAACTTTGCCTTTAATAACCTTTTATAAGGCACGGCAAAATATTTTTGGCGTATCACATATACGCGACCAATGACATAGTCATGTAACCAAATTGTAATATTCATTATCTTTATTTCTCTAAAACCTCCCTTAGAGGTGAGTTGTAATATTTATACAATCATGCATAAGCATATTCTTATGCAGAATTTGTATCACATATATATTTTCACATTCACTTTCAGGAATGAGTCTGCATTTACAATGCTTATCACAAGTCACATTTTCAAGTAATGGACTATAATCATGTGAGCGTGTCTTGTATTAACAGACCACATCGATACATATTTCCTTCATCTTTGAAAGATTATTTTGAGAACCCTTATTGTTCTTCTTTTTACATTTACCATAATGATGACTATTATTATTTTGGTCTTTGGCACGCCCACGTTCATTGGTCAACCACTTGTCCTCATTTAGACTTACGATGCACCGCTATCACATTCACTTCAAGAATGGAGCAAATTAAGTGGGACAAACTTCATGCTCTTTCATGAAAAATACATTATTTTTCGTTAGTTATCATGATATCATCAATATAGTGCATTGAGACTCAAACTCAATACCTTACCCAAATAAAGGCGTGTAAGACTATAATGCATTGGGTCCCAGACCCTACTCTTATCATCATGTGCATCAGAACTTGAATTCGATATCTTACCTCAAGCCTTTAAAGATACTGCACATTTATAATGATTACATGCATAAAACCGATTAGTACTCTAGTGGTATCATATTTTCAGGTTCATATGAGCTAATAGTATAAAAATACTTATTCTACACTACATAACTAATATATGTGGTATCGGTTAAAAATTGGACATTGATATCTCTATAACTCAACGCAAATATCATGTCCTTTAATTTGAATAAAATAAATTAAGTGGTGCACAAATATGATATAAAGATATCATAATAACTTGAAAAAAATCGTAAATTAGATAGTCGAAAAGATGTCTAAACCGTCAATATGTCCAGCTAGTGTATGGTATACATCATGAAATTATACATGTTAATTAGCATAGCTTAAAATGTACTAAATGCATGTAGCAAGTAGCAACTATACTGATTAATATGAATACCCTTATTACACTAAGTTCTATATCATGCAATTCCAATAACAATTTAACTATGTGATTTGACATGCTACATAACTTGTATTATAAAATAATACTTATAACCTATTGAAAGATTATATTCGGTCATTTATTTGACCCATTAGAAGTAAAAGTCCCCAAAGACATAAATTTGAAGAAAATAAATCATACATTGACAAACGGCATCGACAAACAATATTTTGTGAGCAATTTGTGCTGATAACGTGTTAAGAAACTAAATCAAAATAACTATATGAAACAAAAAAATAGACAAGAATGTAGAGAGCAAGAGAAGAGAGCTTCTTATTTCTTTCAAGTGTTTCAAGTGTATACAGTGTGATGCCCAAACCCTCTATTTATAGGATGATATAGGTAATACAAAGTGATGCCATGAACATGGTATTAACTATTGAGAACATGGGGGAAGATCATGGAGGAGTGGGAGTTACATCCATAATGGTAAGAAGTAGTAGGAGATTAATGGAGAAGAGTAGTAGGTGTTACTCCCTTAGGAGTTATGGACATCCACCATAATCAAGTATTTCATAACCGTAGAGGTTTATAAGCCTAATAATTTATGCCATATCGCCTTCCCTTCCTGTTAAAATATAGTTTAGAAATAATATCATTAATTGTTGTAAATAACAATATTTATTGGTAATTGTATGTAGAGACAAAATGTATATGTAACATAAGTTTTCTCATACTCTCCTCTAGGGGTGTACATAGGTCGGGTTGGTTCAGGTTTTGCAATTACCAAATCAAACCAATTGTGTCGGGTTATTATCTAAAGACCAAACCAAACCAACAAAACTCAGGTTTTCAATCTCGGTTTTTCTCGGGTTTTCGGTTTATTCGGGTTTTTTAAAAAAAAAATTCCCGGAAAAATCTTCATAGCACAAAACATATAACTTGTGCTCAAAATATTTCTTTAATCCTAGTAAGATACAACTATATAAGATATTTTTCAAGAAAATAATACAAAATATGAGATGTGTCATGGCATTATCCTAAAATTCAACAATAAAAACAATAAAATTATGTAATATAAATATTGCTAATTAAAAAGCCATAATAAAAATAAACATAATCTAAAAGCACTAAGTCATGCTAAAATAAATGGACTAATAAGTGAGTATTAATTACAT